>NW_028251237.1:0-186566 GCF_964263255.1 Lissotriton vulgaris
CACATTTGTAGGTGGATCATCAGTGTTAGAGCTAAAATTAGCATGTTTAAAGTGATTTTCATGCTTCCAGGGGCTCGGGAAGTTAATTAAATACCATTTGGAGGCATTTAATGTTCGAGCAAAAACGGCTGATTTTCGACAAAAGAGATAACACCCCCCCATTACGTCATGCTTCAGAAATGTGGAAAATGGTCCGTTTTCAAATGTTTTATTTTTGAACGTCAGTTCACATTTGTAGGTGGATCATCAGTGTTAGAGCTAAAATTAGCATGTTTAAAGTGATTTTCATGCTTCCAGGGGCTCGGGAAGTTAATTAAATACCATTTGGAGGCATTTAATGTTCGAGCAAAAACGGCTGATTTTCGACAAAAGAGATAAACCCCCCCATTACGTCATGCTTCAGAAATTTGGAAAATGGTCCGTTTTCAAATGTTTTATTTTTGAACGTCAGTTCACATTTGTAGGTGGATCATCAGTGTTAGAGCTAAAATTAGCATGTTTAAAGTGATTTTCATGCTTCCAGGGGCCCAAAACACAAGATTTATGGAATGGTTAAAAGTGCATGAAAATGGCCAATTTACTCACTCTGAGTTCTCAAAAAGGGTTTCTTCACCCCGGGAAGTTAATTAAATACCATTTGGAGGCATTTAATGTTCGAGCAAAAACGGCTGATTTTCGACAAAAGAGATAACACCCCCATTACGTCATGCTTCAGAAATGTGGAAAATGGTCCGTTTTCAAATGTTTTATTTTTGAACGTCAGTTCACATTTGTAGGTGGATCATCAGTGTTAGAGCTAAAATTAGCATGTTTAAAGGGATTTTCATGCTTCCAGGGGCTCGGGAAGTTAATTAAATACCATTTGGAGGCATTTAATGTTCGAGCAAAAACGGCTGATTTTCGACAAAAGAGATAACACCCCCCCATTACGTCATGCTTCAGAAATGTGGAAAATGGTCCGTTTTCAAATGTTTTATTTTTGAACGTCAGTTCAAATTTGTAGGTGGATCATCAGTGTTAGAGCTAAAATTAGCATGTTTAAAGTGATTTTCATGCTTCCAGGGGCTCGGGAAGTGAAATAAATACCATTTGGAGGCATTTAATGTTCGAGCAAAAACGGCTGATTTTCGACAAAAGAGATAACACCCCCCCATTACGTCATGCTTCAGAAATGTGGAAAATGGTCCGTTTTCAAATGTTTTATTTTTGAACGTCAGTTCACATTTGTAGGTGGATCATCAGTGTTAGAGCTAAAATTAGCATGTTTAAAGTGATTTTCATGCTTCCAGGGGCTCGGGAAGTTAATTAAATACCTTTTGGAGGCATTTAATGTTCGAGCAAAAACGGCTGATTTTCGACAAAAGAGATAACACCCCCCCATTACGTCATGCTTCAGAAATGTGGAAAATGGTCCGTTTTCAAATGTTTTATTTTTGAACGTCAGTTCACATTTGTAGGTGGATCATCAGTGTTAGAGCTAAAATTAGCATGTTTAAAGTGATTTTCATGCTTCCAGGGGCCCAAAACACAAGATTAATGGAATGGTTAAAAGTGCATGAAAATGGCCAATTTACTCACTCTGAGTTCTCAAAAAGGGTTTCTTCACCCCGGGAAGTGAAATAAATACCATTTGGAGGCATTTAATGTTCGAGCAAAAACGGCTGATTTTCGACAAAAGAGATAACACCCCCCCATTACGTCATGCTTCAGAAATGTGGAAAATGGTCCGTTTTCAAATGTTTTATTTTTGAACGTCAGTTCACATTTGTAGGTGGATCATCAGTGTTAGAGCTAAAATTAGCATGTTTAAAGTGATTTTCATGCTTCCAGGGGCTCGGGAAGTTAATTAAATACCATTTGGAGGCATTTAATGTTCGAGCAAAAACGGCTGATTTTCGACAAAAGAGATAACACCCCCCCCATTACGTCATGCTTCAGAAATGTGGAAAATGGTCCATTTTCAAATGTTTTATTTTTGAACGTCAGTTCACATTTGTAGGTGGATCATCAGTGTTAGAGCTAAAATTAGCATGTTTAAAGTGATTTTCATGCTTCCAGGGGCTCGGGAAGTTAATTAAATACCATTTGGAGGCATTTAATGTTCGAGCAAAAATGGCTGATTTTCGACAAAAGAGATAACACCACCCCATTACGTCATGCTTCAGAAATGTGGAAAATGGTCCGTTTTCAAATGTTTTATTTTTGAACGTCAGTTCACATTTGTAGGTGGATCATCAGTGTTAGAGCTAAAATTAGCATGTTTAAAGTGATTTTCATGCTTCCAGGGGCTCGGGAAGTGAAATAAATACCATTTGGAGGCATTTAATGTTCGAGCAAAAACGGCTGATTTTCGACAAAAGAGATAACACCCCCCCATTACGTCATGCTTCAGAAATGTGGAAAATGGTCCGTTTTCAAATGTTTTATTTTTGAACGTCAGTTCACATTTGTAGGTGGATCATCAGTGTTAGAGCTAAAATTAGCATGTTTAAAGTGATTTTCATGCTTTCAGGGGCCCAAAACACAAGATTAATGGAATGGTTAAAAGTGCATGAAAATGGCCAATTTACTCACTCTGAGTTCTCAAAAAGGGTTTCTTCACCCCGGGAAGTGAAATAAATACCATTTGGAGGCATTTAATGTTCGAGCAAAAACGGCTGATTTTCGACAAAAGAGATAACACCCCCCCATTACGTCATGCTTCAGAAATGTGGAAAATGGTCCGTTTTCAAATGTTTTATTTTTGAACGTCAGTTCACATTTGTAGGTGGATCATCAGTGTTAGAGCTAAAATTAGCATGTTTAAAGTGATTTTCATGCTTCCAGGGGCTCGGGAAGTGAAATAAATACCATTTGGAGGCATTTAATGTTCGAGCAAAAACGGCTGATTTTCGACAAAAGAGATAACACCCCCCCATTACGTCATGCTTCAGAAATGTGGAAAATGGTCCGTTTTCAAATGTTTTATTTTTGAACGTCAGTTCACATTTGTAGGTGGATCATCAGTGTTAGAGCTAAAATTAGCATGTTTAAAGTGATTTTCATGCTTCCAGGGGCTCGGGAAGTGAAATAAATACCATTTGGAGGCATTTAATGTTCGAGCAAAAACGGCTGATTTTCGACAAAAGAGATAACACCCCCCCATTACGTCATGCTTCAGAAATGTGGAAAATGGTCCGTTTTCAAATGTTTTATTTTTGAACGTCAATTCACATTTGTAGGTGGATCATCAGTGTTAGAGCTAAAATTAGCATGTTTAAAGTGATTTTCATGCTTCCAGGGGCCCAAAACACAAGATTTATGGAATGGTTAAAAGTGCATGAAAATGGCCAATTTACTCACTCTGAGTTCTCAAAAAGGGTTTCTTCACCCCGGGAAGTGAAATAAATACCATTTGGAGGCATTTAATGTTCGAGCAAAAACGGCTGATTTTCGACAAAAGAGATAACACCCCCCCATTACGTCATGCTTCAGAAATGTGGAAAATGGTCCGTTTTCAAATGTTTTATTTTTGAACGTCAGTTCACATTTGTAGGTGGATCATCAGTGTTAGAGCTAAAATTAGCATGCTTAAAGTGATTTTCATGCTTCCAGGGGCTCGGGAAGTTAATTAAATACCATTTGGAGGCATTTAATGTTCGAGCAAAAACGGCTGATTTTCGACAAAAGAGATAACACCCCCCCCATTACGTCATGCTTCAGAAATGTGGAAAATGGTCCGTTTTCAAATGTTTTATTTTTGAACGTCAGTTCACATTTGTAGGTGGATCATCAGTGTTAGAGCTAAAATTAGCATGTTTAAAGTGATTTTCATGCTTCCAGGGGCTCGGGAAGTTAATTAAATACCATTTGGAGGCATTTAATGTTCGAGCAAAAACGGCTGATTTTCGACAAAAGAGATAACACCCCCCCCCATTACGTCATGCTTCAGAAATGTGGAAAAAGGTCCGTTTTCAAATGTTTTATTTTTGAATGTCAGTTCACATTTGTAGGTGGATCATCAGTGTTAGAGCTAAAATTAGCATGTTTAAAGTGATTTTCATGCTTCCAGGGGCTCGGGAAGTTAATTAGATACCATTTGGAGGCATTTAATGTTCGAGCAAAAACGGCTGATTTTCGACAAAAGAGATAACACCCCCCCATTACGTCATGCTTCAGAAATGTGGAAAATGGTCCGTTTTCAAATGTTTTATTTTTGAACGTCAGTTCACATTTGTAGGTGGATCATCAGTGTTAGAGCTAAAATTAGCATGTTTAAAGTGATTTTCATGCTTCCAGGGGCTCGGGAAGTGAAATAAATACCATTTGGAGGCATTTAATGTTCGAGCAAAAACGGCTGATTTTCGACAAAAGAGATAACAACCCCCCATTACGTCATGCTTCAGAAATGTGGAAAATGGTCCGTTTTCAAATGTTTTATTTTTGAACGTCAGTTCACATTTGTAGGTGGATCATCAGTGTTAGAGCTAAAATTAGCATGTTTAAAGTGATTTTCATGCTTCCAGGGGCTCGGGAAGTTAATTAAATACCATTTGGAGGCATTTAATGTTCGAGCAAAAACGGCTGATTTTCGACAAAAGAGATAACACCCCCCCATTACGTCATGCTTCAGAAATGTGGAAAATGGTCCGTTTTCAAATGTTTTATTTTTGAACGTCAGTTCACATTTGTAGGTGGATCATCAGTGTTAGAGCTAAAATTAGCATGTTTAAAGTGATTTTCATGCTTCCAGGGGCCCAAAACACAAGATTAATGGAATGGTTAAAAGTGCATGAAAATGGCCAATTTACTCACTCTGAGTTCTCAAAAAGGGTTTCTTCACCCCGGGAAGTGAAATAAATACCATTTGGAGGCATTTAATGTTCGAGCAAAAACGGCTGATTTTCAACAAAAGAGATAACACCCCCCCATTACGTCATGCTTCAGAAATGTGGAAAATGGTCCGTTTTCAAATGTTTTATTTTTGAACGTCAGTTCACATTTGTAGGTGGATCATCAGTGTTAGAGCTAAAATTAGCATGTTTAAAGTGATTTTCATGCTTCCAGGGGCTCGGGAAGTGAAATAAATACCATTTGGAGGCATTTAATGTTCGAGCAAAAACGGCTGATTTTCGACAAAAGAGATAACACCCCCCCATTACGTCATGCTTCAGAAATGTGGAAAATAGTCCGTTTTCAAATGTTTTATTTTTGAACGTCAGTTCACATTTGTAGGTGGATCATCAGTGTTAGAGCTAAAATTAGCATGTTTAAAGTGATTTTCATGCTTCCAGGGGCCCAAAACACAAGATTTATGGAATGGTTAAAAGTGCATGAAAATGGCCAATTTACTCACTCTGAGTTCTCAAAAAGGGTTTCTTCACCCCGGGAAGTGAAATAAATACCATTTGGAGGCATTTAATGTTCGAGCAAAAACGGCTGATTTTCGACAAAAGAGATAACACCCCCCCATTACGTCATGCTTCAGAAATGTGGAAAATGGTCCGTTTTCAAATGTTTTATTTTTGAACGTCAGTTCCCATTTGTAGGTGGATCATCAGTGTTAGAGCTAAAATTAGCATGTTTAAAGTGATTTTCATGCTTCCAGGGGCTCGGGAAGTTAATTAAATACCATTTGGAGGCATTTAATGTTCGAGCAAAAACGGCTGATTTTCGACAAAAGAGATAACACCCCCCCATTACGTCATGCTTCAGAAATGTGGAAAATGGTCCGTTTTCAAATGTTTTATTTTTGAACGTCAGTTCACATTTGTAGGTGGATCATCAGTGTTAGAGCTAAAATTAGCATGTTTAAAGTGATTTTCATGCTTCCAGGGGCTCGGGAAGTTAATTAAATACCATTTGGAGGCATTTAATGTTCGAGCAAAAACGGCTGATTTTCGACAAAAGAGATAAACCCCCCCATTACGTCATGCTTCAGAAATTTGGAAAATGGTCCGTTTTCAAATGTTTTATTTTTGAACGTCAGTTCACATTTGTAGGTGGATCATCAGTGTTAGAGCTAAAATTAGCATGTTTAAAGTGATTTTCATGCTTCCAGGGGCCCAAAACACAAGATTTATGGAATGGTTAAAAGTGCATGAAAATGGCCAATTTACTCACTCTGAGTTCTCAAAAAGGGTTTCTTCACCCCGGGAAGTTAATTAAATACCATTTGGAGGCATTTAATGTTCGAGCAAAAACGGCTGATTTTCGACAAAAGAGATAACACCCCCATTACGTCATGCTTCAGAAATGTGGAAAATGGTCCGTTTTCAAATGTTTTATTTTTGAACGTCAGTTCACATTTGTAGGTGGATCATCAGTTTTAGAGCTAAAATTAGCATGTTTAAAGGGATTTTCATGCTTCCAGGGGCTCGGGAAGTTAATTAAATACCATTTGGAGGCATTTAATGTTCGAGCAAAAACGGCTGATTTTCGACAAAAGAGATAACACCCCCCCATTACGTCATGCTTCAGAAATGTGGAAAATGGTCCGTTTTCAAATGTTTTATTTTTGAACGTCAGTTCAAATTTGTAGGTGGATCATCAGTGTTAGAGCTAAAATTAGCATGTTTAAAGTGATTTTCATGCTTCCAGGGGCTCGGGAAGTGAAATAAATACCATTTGGAGGCATTTAATGTTCGAGCAAAAACGGCTGATTTTCGACAAAAGAGATAACACCCCCCCATTACGTCATGCTTCAGAAATGTGGAAAATGGTCCGTTTTCAAATGTTTTATTTTTGAACGTCAGTTCACATTTGTAGGTGGATCATCAGTGTTAGAGCTAAAATTAGCATGTTTAAAGTGATTTTCATGCTTCCAGGGGCTCGGGAAGTTAATTAAATACCATTTGGAGGCATTTAATGTTCGAGCAAAAACGGCTGATTTTCGACAAAAGAGATAACACCCCCCCATTACGTCATGCTTCAGAAATGTGGAAAATGGTCCGTTTTCAAATGTTTTATTTTTGAACGTCAGTTCACATTTGTAGGTGGATCATCAGTGTTAGAGCTAAAATTAGCATGTTTAAAGTGATTTTCATGCTTCCAGGGGCCCAAAACACAAGATTAATGGAATGGTTAAAAGTGCATGAAAATGGCCAATTTACTCACTCTGAGTTCTCAAAAAGGGTTTCTTCACCCCGGGAAGTGAAATAAATACCATTTGGAGGCATTTAATGTTCGAGCAAAAACGGCTGATTTTCGACAAAAGAGATAACACCCCCCCATTACGTCATGCTTCAGAAATGTGGAAAATGGTCCGTTTTCAAATGTTTTATTTTTGAACGTCAGTTCACATTTGTAGGTGGATCATCAGTGTTAGAGCTAAAATTAGCATGTTTAAAGTGATTTTCATGCTTCCAGGGGCTCGGGAAGTTAATTAAATACCATTTGGAGGCATTTAATGTTCGAGCAAAAACGGCTGATTTTCGACAAAAGAGATAACACCCCCCCCATTACGTCATGCTTCAGAAATGTGGAAAATGGTCCATTTTCAAATGTTTTATTTTTGAACGTCAGTTCACATTTGTAGGTGGATCATCAGTGTTAGAGCTAAAATTAGCATGTTTAAAGTGATTTTCATGCTTCCAGGGGCTCGGGAAGTTAATTAAATACCATTTGGAGGCATTTAATGTTCGAGCAAAAATGGCTGATTTTCGACAAAAGAGATAACACCACCCCATTACGTCATGCTTCAGAAATGTGGAAAATGGTCCGTTTTCAAATGTTTTATTTTTGAACGTCAGTTCACATTTGTAGGTGGATCATCAGTGTTAGAGCTAAAATTAGCATGTTTAAAGTGATTTTCATGCTTCCAGGGGCTCGGGAAGTGAAATAAATACCATTTGGAGGCATTTAATGTTCGAGCAAAAACGGCTGATTTTCGACAAAAGAGATAACACCCCCCCATTACGTCATGCTTCAGAAATGTGGAAAATGGTCCGTTTTCAAATGTTTTATTTTTGAACGTCAGTTCACATTTGTAGGTGGATCATCAGTGTTAGAGCTAAAATTAGCATGTTTAAAGTGATTTTCATGCTTTCAGGGGCCCAAAACACAAGATTAATGGAATGGTTAAAAGTGCATGAAAATGGCCAATTTACTCACTCTGAGTTCTCAAAAAGGGTTTCTTCACCCCGGGAAGTGAAATAAATACCATTTGGAGGCATTTAATGTTCGAGCAAAAACGGCTGATTTTCGACAAAAGAGATAACACCCCCCCATTACGTCATGCTTCAGAAATGTGGAAAATGGTCCGTTTTCAAATGTTTTATTTTTGAACGTCAGTTCACATTTGTAGGTGGATCATCAGTGTTAGAGCTAAAATTAGCATGTTTAAAGTGATTTTCATGCTTCCAGGGGCTCGGGAAGTTAATTAAATACCATTTGGAGGCATTTAATGTTCGAGCAAAAACGGCTGATTTTCGACAAAAGAGATAACACCCCCCCATTACGTCATGCTTCAGAAATGTGGAAAATGGTCCGTTTTCAAATGTTTTATTTTTGAACGTCAGTTCACATTTGTAGGTGGATCATCAGTGTTAGAGCTAAAATTAGCATGTTTAAAGTGATTTTCATGCTTCCAGGGGCTCGGGAAGTTAATTAAATACCATTTGGAGGCATTTAATGTTCGAGCAAAAACGGCTGATTTTCGACAAAAGAGATAACACCCCCCCATTACGTAATGCTTCAGAAATTTGGAAAATGGTCCGTTTTCAAATGTTTTATTTTTGAACGTCAGTTCACATTTGTAGGTGGATCATCAGTGTTAGAGCTAAAATTAGCATGTTTAAAGTGATTTTCATGCTTCCAGGGGCCCAAAACACAAGATTTATGGAATGGTTAAAAGTGCATGAAAATGGCCAATTTACTCACTCTGAGTTCTCAAAAAGGGTTTCTTCACCCCGGGAAGTTAATTAAATACCATTTGGAGGCATTTAATGTTCGAGCAAAAACGGCTGATTTTCGACAAAAGAGATAACACCCCCCATTACGTCATGCTTCAGAAATGTGGAAAATGGTCCGTTTTCAAATGTTTTATTTTTGAACGTCAGTTCACATTTGTAGGTGGATCATCAGTGTTAGAGCTAAAATTAGCATGTTTAAAGTGATTTTCATGCTTCCAGGGGCTCGGGAAGTTAATTAAATACCATTTGGAGGCATTTAATGTTCGAGCAAAAACGGCTGATTTTCGACAAAAGAGATAACACCCCCCCATTACGTCATGCTTCAGAAATGTGGAAAATGGTCCGTTTTCAAATGTTTTATTTTTGAACGTCAGTTCACATTTGTAGGTGGATCATCAGTGTTAGAGCTAAAATTAGCATGTTTAAAGTGATTTTCATGCTTCCAGGGGCTCGGGAAGTGAAATAAATACCATTTGGAGGCATTTAATGTTCGAGCAAAAACGGCTGATTTTCGACAAAAGAGATAACACCCCCCCATTACGTCATGCTTCAGAAATGTGGAAAATGGTCCGTTTTCAAATGTTTTATTTTTGAACGTCAGTTCACATTTGTAGGTGGATCATCAGTGTTAGAGCTAAAATTAGCATGTTTAAAGTGATTTTCATGCTTCCAGGGGCTCGGGAAGTTAATTAAATACCATTTGGAGGCATTTAATGTTCGAGCGAAAACGGCTGATTTTCGACAAAAGAGATAACACCCCCCCATTACGTCATGCTTCAGAAATGTGGAAAATGGTCCGTTTTCAAATGTTTTATTTTTGAACGTCAGTTCACATTTGTAGGTGGATCATCAGTGTTAGAGCTAAAATTAGCATGTTTAAAGTGATTTTCATGCTTCCAGGGGCCCAAAACACAAGATTAATGGAATGGTTAAAAGTGCATGAAAATGGCCAATTTACTCACTCTGAGTTCTCAAAAAGGGTTTCTTCACCCCGGGAAGTGAAATAAATACCATTTGGAGGCATTTAATGTTCGAGCAAAAACGGCTGATTTTCGACAAAAGAGATAACACCCCCATTACGTCATGCTTCAGAAATGTGGAAAATGGTCCGTTTTCAAATGTTTTATTTTTGAACGTCAGTTCACATTTGTAGGTGGATCATCAGTGTTAGAGCTAAAATTAGCATGTTTAAAGTGATTTTCATGCTTCCAGGGGCTCGGGAAGTTAATTAAATACCATTTGGAGGCATTTAATGTTCGAGCAAAAACGGCTGATTTTCGACAAAAGAGATAACACCCCCCCATTACGTCATGCTTCAGAAATTTGGAAAATGGTCCGTTTTCAAATGTTTTATTTTTGAACGTCAGTTCACATTTGTAGGTGGATCATCAGTGTTAGAGCTAAAATTAGCATGTTTAAAGTGATTTTCATGCTTCCAGGGGCCCAAAACACAAGATTTATGGAATGGTTAAAAGTGCATGAAAATGGCCAATTTACTCACTCTGAGTTCTCAAAAAGGGTTTCTTCACCCCGGGAAGTTAATTAAATACCATTTGGAGGCATTTAATGTTCGAGCAAAAACGGCTGATTTTCGACAAAAGAGATAACACCCCCCATTACGTCATGCTTCAGAAATGTGGAAAATGGTCCGTTTTCAAATGTTTTATTTTTGAACGTCAGTTCACATTTGTAGGTGGATCATCAGTGTTAGAGCTAAAATTAGCATGTTTAAAGTGATTTTCATGCTTCCAGGGGCTCGGGAAGTTAATTAAATACCATTTGGAGGCATTTAATGTTCGAGCAAAAACGGCTGATTTTCGACAAAAGAGATAACACCCCCCCATTACGTCATGCTTCAGAAATGTGGAAAATGGTCCGTTTTCAAATGTTTTATTTTTGAACGTCAGTTCACATTTGTAGGTGGATCATCAGTGTTAGAGCTAAAATTAGCATGTTTAAAGTGATTTTCATGCTTCCAGGGGCTCGGGAAGTGAAATAAATACCATTTGGAGGCATTTAATGTTCGAGCAAAAACGGCTGATTTTCGACAAAAGAGATAACACCCCCCCATTACGTCATGCTTCAGAAATGTGGAAAATGGTCCGTTTTCAAATGTTTTATTTTTGAACGTCAGTTCACATTTGTAGGTGGATCATCAGTGTTAGAGCTAAAATTAGCATGTTTAAAGTGATTTTCATGCTTCCAGGGGCTCGGGAAGTTAATTAAATACCATTTGGAGGCATTTAATGTTCGAGCGAAAACGGCTGATTTTCGACAAAAGAGATAACACCCCCCCATTACGTCATGCTTCAGAAATGTGGAAAATGGTCCGTTTTCAAATGTTTTATTTTTGAACGTCAGTTCACATTTGTAGGTGGATCATCAGTGTTAGAGCTAAAATTAGCATGTTTAAAGTGATTTTCATGCTTCCAGGGGCCCAAAACACAAGATTAATGGAATGGTTAAAAGTGCATGAAAATGGCCAATTTACTCACTCTGAGTTCTCAAAAAGGGTTTCTTCACCCCGGGAAGTGAAATAAATACCATTTGGAGGCATTTAATGTTCGAGCAAAAACGGCTGATTTTCGACAAAAGAGATAACACCCCCATTACGTCATGCTTCAGAAATGTGGAAAATGGTCCGTTTTCAAATGTTTTATTTTTGAACGTCAGTTCACATTTGTAGGTGGATCATCAGTGTTAGAGCTAAAATTAGCATGTTTAAAGTGATTTTCATGCTTCCAGGGGCTCGGGAAGTTAATTAAATACCATTTGGAGGCATTTAATGTTCGAGCAAAAACGGCTGATTTTCGACAAAAGAGATAACACCCCCCCCATTACGTCATGCTTCAGAAATGTGGAAAATGGTCCGTTTTCAAATGTTTTATTTTTGAACGTCAGTTCACATTTGTAGGTGGATCATCAGTGTTAGAGCTAAAATTAGCATGTTTAAAGTGATTTTCATGCTTCCAGGGGCTCGGGAAGTTAATTAAATACCATTTGGAGGCATTTAATGTTCGAGCAAAAACGGCTGATTTTCGACAAAAGAGATAACACCCCCCCCCATTACGTCATGCTTCAGAAATGTGGAAAATGGTCCGTTTTCAAATGTTTTATTTTTGAATGTCAGTTCACATTTGTAGGTGGATCATCAGTGTTAGAGCTAAAATTAGCATGTTTAAAGTGATTTTCATGCTTCCAGGGGCTCGGGAAGTTAATTAGATACCATTTGGAGGCATTTAATGTTCGAGCAAAAACGGCTGATTTTCGACAAAAGAGATAACACCCCCCCATTACGTCATGCTTCAGAAATGTGGAAAATGGTCCGTTTTCAAATGTTTTATTTTTGAACGTCAGTTCACATTTGTAGGTGGATCATCAGTGTTAGAGCTAAAATTAGCATGTTTAAAGTGATTTTCATGCTTCCAGGGGCTCGGGAAGTGAAATAAATACCATTTGGAGGCATTTAATGTTCGAGCAAAAACGGCTGATTTTCGACAAAAGAGATAACAACCCCCCATTAAGTCATGCTTCAGAAATGTGGAAAATGGTCAGTTTTCAAATGTTTTATTTTTGAACGTCAGTTCACATTTGTAGGTGGATCATCAGTGTTAGAGCTAAAATTAGCATGTTTAAAGTGATTTTCATGCTTCCAGGGGCTCGGGAAGTTAATTAAATACCATTTGGAGGCATTTAATGTTCGAGCAAAAACGGCTGATTTTCGACAAAAGAGATAACACCCCCCCATTACGTCATGCTTCAGAAATGTGGAAAATGGTCCGTTTTCAAATGTTTTATTTTTGAACGTCAGTTCACATTTGTAGGTGGATCATCAGTGTTAGAGCTAAAATTAGCATGTTTAAAGTGATTTTCATGCTTCCAGGGGCCCAAAACACAAGATTAATGGAATGGTTAAAAGTGCATGAAAATGGCCAATTTACTCACTCTGAGTTCTCAAAAAGGGTTTCTTCACCCCGGGAAGTGAAATAAATACCATTTGGAGGCATTTAATGTTCGAGCAAAAACGGCTGATTTTCAACAAAAGAGATAACACCCCCCCATTACGTCATGCTTCAGAAATGTGGAAAATGGTCCGTTTTCAAATGTTTTATTTTTGAACGTCAGTTCACATTTGTAGGTGGATCATCAGTGTTAGAGCTAAAATTAGCATGTTTAAAGTGATTTTCATGCTTCCAGGGGCTCGGGAAGTGAAATAAATACCATTTGGAGGCATTTAATGTTCGAGCAAAAACGGCTGATTTTCGACAAAAGAGATAACACCCCCCCATTACGTCATGCTTCAGAAATGTGGAAAATGGTCCGTTTTCAAATGTTTTATTTTTGAACGTCAGTTCACATTTGTAGGTGGATCATCAGTGTTAGAGCTAAAATTAGCATGTTTAAAGTGATTTTCATGCTTCCAGGGGCCCAAAACACAAGATTTATGGAATGGTTAAAAGTGCATGAAAATGGCCAATTTACTCACTCTGAGTTCTCAAAAAGGGTTTCTTCACCCCGGGAAGTGAAATAAATACCATTTGGAGGCATTTAATGTTCGAGCAAAAACGGCTGATTTTCGACAAAAGAGATAACACCCCCCCATTACGTCATGCTTCAGAAATGTGGAAAATGGTCCGTTTTCAAATGTTTTATTTTTGAACGTCAGTTCACATTTGTAGGTGGATCATCAGTGTTAGAGCTAAAATTAGCATGTTTAAAGTGATTTTCATGCTTCCAGGGGCTCGGGAAGTTAATTAAATACCATTTGGAGGCATTTAATGTTCGAGCAAAAACGGCTGATTTTCGACAAAAGAGATAACACCCCCCCATTACGTCATGCTTCAGAAATGTGGAAAATGGTCCGTTTTCAAATGTTTTATTTTTGAACGTCAGTTCACATTTGTAGGTGGATCATCAGTGTTAGAGCTAAAATTAGCATGTTTAAACTGATTTTCATGCTTCCAGGGGCTCGGGAAGTTAATTAAATACCATTTGGAGGCATTTAATGTTCGAGCAAAAACGGCTGATTTTCGACAAAAGAGATAAACCCCCCCATTACGTCATGCTTCAGAAATTTGGAAAATGGTCCGTTTTCAAATGTTTTATTTTTGAACGTCAGTTCACATTTGTAGGTGGATCATCAGTGTTAGAGCTAAAATTAGCATGTTTAAAGTGATTTTCATGCTTCCAGGGGCCCAAAACACAAGATTTATGGAATGGTTAAAAGTGCATGAAAATGGCCAATTTACTCACTCTGAGTTCTCAAAAAGGGTTTCTTCACCCCGGGAAGTTAATTAAATACCATTTGGAGGCATTTAATGTTCGAGCAAAAACGGCTGATTTTCGACAAAAGAGATAACACCCCCATTACGTCATGCTTCAGAAATGTGGAAAATGGTCCGTTTTCAAATGTTTTATTTTTGAACGTCAGTTCACATTTGTAGGTGGATCATCAGTGTTAGAGCTAAAATTAGCATGTTTAAAGGGATTTTCATGCTTCCAGGGGCTCGGGAAGTTAATTAAATACCATTTGGAGGCATTTAATGTTCGAGCAAAAACGGCTGATTTTCGACAAAAGAGATAACACCCCCCCATTACGTCATGCTTCAGAAATGTGGAAAATGGTCCGTTTTCAAATGTTTTATTTTTGAACGTCAGTTCAAATTTGTAGGTGGATCATCAGTGTTAGAGCTAAAATTAGCATGTTTAAAGTGATTTTCATGCTTCCAGGGGCTCGGGAAGTGAAATAAATACCATTTGGAGGCATTTAATGTTCGAGCAAAAACGGCTGATTTTCGACAAAAGAGATAACACCCCCCCATTACGTCATGCTTCAGAAATGTGGAAAATGGTCCGTTTTCAAATGTTTTATTTTTGAACGTCAGTTCACATTTGTAGGTGGATCATCAGTGTTAGAGCTAAAATTAGCATGTTTAAAGTGATTTTCATGCTTCCAGGGGCTCGGGAAGTTAATTAAATACCATTTGGAGGCATTTAATGTTCGAGCAAAAATGGCTGATTTTCGACAAAAGAGATAACACCCCCCCATTACGTCATGCTTCAGAAATGTGGAAAATGGTCCGTTTTTAAAATGTTTTATTTTTGAACGTCAGTTCACATTTGTAGGTGGATCATCAGTGTTAGAGCTAAAATTAGCATGTTTAAAGTGATTTTCATGCTTCCAGGGGCCCAAAACACAAGATTAATGGAATGGTTAAAAGTGCATGAAAATGGCCAATTTACTCACTCTGAGTTCTCAAAAAGGGTTTCTTCACCCCGGGAAGTGAAATAAATACCATTTGGAGGCATTTAATGTTCGAGCAAAAACGGCTGATTTTCGACAAAAGAGATAACACCCCCCCATTACGTCATGCTTCAGAAATGTGGAAAATGGTCCGTTTTCAAATGTTTTATTTTTGAACGTTAGTTCACATTTGTAGGTGGATCATCAGTGTTAGAGCTAAAATTAGCATGGTTAAAGTGATTTTCATGCTTCCAGGGGCTCGGGAAGTTAATTAAATACCATTTGGAGGCATTTAATGTTCGAGCAAAAACGGCTGATTTTCGACAAAAGAGATAACACCCCCCCATTACGTCATGCTTCAGAAATGTGGAAAATGGTCCGTTTTCAAATGTTTTATTTTTGAACGTCAGTTCACATTTGTAGGTGGATCATCAGTGTTAGAGCTAAAATTAGCATGTTTAAAGTGATTTTCATGCTTCCAGGGGCTCGGGAAGTTAATTAAATACCATTTGGAGGCATTTAATGTTCGAGCAAAAACGGCTGATTTTCGACAAAAGAGATAACACCCCCCCCATTACGTCATGCTTCAGAAATGTGGAAAATGGTCCATTTTCAAATGTTTTATTTTTGAACGTCAGTTCACATTTGTAGGTGGATCATCAGTGTTAGAGCTAAAATTAGCATGTTTAAAGTGATTTTCATGCTTCCAGGGGCTCGGGAAGTTAATTAAATACCATTTGGAGGCATTTAATGTTCTGGCAAAAATGGCTGATTTTCGACAAAAGAGATAACACCCCCCCATTACGTCATGCTTCAGAAATGTGGAAAATGGTCCGTTTTCAAATGTTTTATTTTTGAACGTCAGTTCACATTTGTAGGTGGATCATCAGTGTTAGAGCTAAAATTAGCATGTTTAAAGTGATTTTTATGCTTCCAGGGGCTCGGGAAGTGAAATAAATACCATTTGGAGGCATTTAATGTTCGAGCAAAAACGGCTGATTTTCGACAAAAGAGATAACACCCCCCCATTACGTCATGCTTCAGAAATGTGGAAAATGGTCCGTTTTCAAATGTTTTATTTTTGAACGTCAGTTCACATTTGTAGGTGGATCATCAATGTTAGAGCTAAAATTAGCATGTTTAAAGTGATTTTCATGCTTTCAGGGGCCCAAAACACAAGATTAATGGAATGGTTAAAAGTGCATGAAAATGGCCAATTTACTCACTCTGAGTTCTCAAAAAGGGTTTCTTCACCCCGGGAAGTGAAATAAATACCATTTGGAGGCATTTAATGTTCGAGCAAAAACGGCTGATTTTCGACAAAAGAGATAACACCCCCCCATTACGTCATGCTTCAGAAATGTGGAAAATGGTCCGTTTTCAAATGTTTTATTTTTGAACGTCAGTTCACATTTGTAGGTGGATCATCAGTGTTAGAGCTAAAATTAGCATGTTTAAAGTGATTTTCATGCTTCCAGGGGCTCGGGAAGTTAATTAAATAACATTTGGAGGCATTTAATGTTCGAGCAAAAACGGCTGATTTTCGACAAAAGAGATAACACCCCCCCATTACGTCATGCTTCAGAAATGTGGAAAATGGTCCGTTTTCAAATGTTTTATTTTTGAACGTCAGTTCACATTTGTAGGTGGATCATCAGTGTTAGAGCTAAAATTAGCATGTTTAAAGTGATTTTCATGCTTCCAGGGGCTCGGGAAGTGAAATAAATACCATTTGGAGGCATTTAATGTTCGAGCAAAAACGGCTGATTTTCGACAAAAGAGATAACACCCCCCCATTACGTCATGCTTCAGAAATTTGGAAAATGGTCCGTTTTCAAATGTTTTATTTTTGAACGTCAATTCACATTTGTAGGTGGATCATCAGTGTTAGAGCTAAAATTAGCATGTTTAAAGTGATTTTCATGCTTCCAGGGGCCCAAAACACAAGATTTATGGAATGGTTAAAAGTGCATGAAAATGGCCAATTTACTCACTCTGAGTTCTCAAAAAGGGTTTCTTCACCCCGGGAAGTGAAATAAATACCATTTGGAGGCATTTAATGTTCGAGCAAAAACGGCTGATTTTCGACAAAAGAGATAACACCCCCCCATTACGTCATGCTTCAGAAATGTGGAAAATGATCCGTTTTCAAATGTTTTATTTTTGAACGTCAGTTCACATTTGTAGGTGGATCATCAGTGTTAGAGCTAAAATTAGCATGTTTAAAGTGATTTTCATGCTTCCAGGGGCTCGGGAAGTTAATTAAATACCATTTGGAGGCATTTAATGTTCGAGCAAAAACGGCTGATTTTCGACAAAAGAGATAACACCCCCCCATTACGTCATGCTTCAGAAATGTGGAAAATGGTCCGTTTTCAAATGTTTTATTTTTGAACGTCAGTTCACATTTGTAGGTGGATCATCAGTGTTAGAGCTAAAATTAGCATGTTTAAAGTGATTTTCATGCTTCCAGGGGCTCGGGAAGTTAATTAAATACCATTTGGAGGCATTTAATGTTCGAGCAAAAACGGCTGATTTTCGACAAAAGAGATAACACCCCCCCATTACGTCATGCTTCAGAAATTTGGAAAATGGTCCGTTTTCAAATGTTTTATTTTTGAACGTCAGTTCACATTTGTAGGTGGATCATCAGTGTTAGAGCTAAAATTAGCATGTTTAAAGTGATTTTCATGCTTCCAGGGGCCCAAAACACAAGATTTATGGAATGGTTAAAAGTGCATGAAAATGGCCAATTTACTCACTCTGAGTTCTCAAAAAGGGTTTCTTCACCCCGGGAAGTTAATTAAATACCATTTGGAGGCATTTAATGTTCGAGCAAAAACGGCTGATTTTCGACAAAAGAGATAACACCCCCCATTACGTCATGCTTCAGAAATGTGGAAAATGGTCCGTTTTCAAATGTTTTATTTTTGAACGTCAGTTCACATTTGTAGGTGGATCATCAGTGTTAGAGCTAAAATTAGCATGTTTAAAGTGATTTTCATGCTTCCAGGGGCTCGGGAAGTTAATTAAATACCATTTGGAGGCATTTAATGTTCGAGCAAAAACGGCTGATTTTCGACAAAAGAGATAACACCCCCCCATTACGTCATGCTTCAGAAATGTGGAAAATGGTCCGTTTTCAAATGTTTTATTTTTGAACGTCAGTTCACATTTGTAGGTGGATCATCAGTGTTAGAGCTAAAATTAGCATGTTTAAAGTGATTTTCATGCTTCCAGGGGCTCGGGAAGTTAATTAAATACCATTTGGAGGCATTTAATGTTCGAGCAAAAACGGCTGATTTTCGACAAAAGAGATAACACCCCCCCATTACGTCATGCTTCAGAAATTTGGAAAATGGTCCGTTTTCAAATGTTTTATTATTGAACGTCAGTTCACATTTGTAGGTGGATCATCAGTGTTAGAGCTAAAATTAGCATGTTTAAAGTGATTTTCATGCTTCCAGGGGCTCGGGAAGTTAATTAAATACCATTTGGAGGCATTTAATGTTCGAGCAAAAACGGCTGATTTTCGACAAAAGAGATAACACCCCCCCATTACGTCATGCTTCAGAAATTTGGAAAATGGTCCGTTTTCAAATGTTTTATTTTTGAACGTCAGTTCACATTTGTAGGTGGATCATCAGTGTTAGAGCTAAAATTAGCATGTTTAAAGTGATTTTCATGCTTCCAGGGGCCCAAAACACAAGATTTATGGAATGGTTAAAAGTGCATGAAAATGGCCAATTTACTCACTCTGAGTTCTCAAAAAGGGTTTCTTCACCCCGGGAAGTTAATTAAATACCATTTGGAGGCATTTAATGTTCGAGCAAAAACGGCTGATTTTCGACAAAAGAGATAACACCCCCCATTACGTCATGCTTCAGAAATGTGGAAAATGGTCCGTTTTCAAATGTTTTATTTTTGAACGTCAGTTCACATTTGTAGGTGGATCATCAGTGTTAGAGCTAAAATTAGCATGTTTAAAGTGATTTTCATGCTTCCAGGGGCTCGGGAAGTTAATTAAATACCATTTGGAGGCATTTAATGTTCGAGCAAAAACGGCTGATTTTCGACAAAAGAGATAACACCCCCCCATTACGTCATGCTTCAGAAATGTGGAAAATGGTCCGTTTTCAAATGTTTTACTTTTGAACGTCAGTTCACATTTGTAGGTGGATCATCAGTGTTAGAGCTAAAATTAGCATGTTTAAAGTGATTTTCATGCTTCCAGGGGCTCGGGAAGTGAAATAAATACCATTTGGAGGCATTTAATGTTCGAGCAAAAACGGCTGATTTTCGACAAAAGAGATAACACCCCCCCATTACGTCATGCTTCAGAAATGTGGAAAATGGTCCGTTCTCAAATGTTTTATTTTTGAACGTCAGTTCACATTTGTAGGTGGATCATCAGTGTTAGAGCTAAAATTAGCATGTTTAAAGTGATTTTCATGCTTCCAGGGGCTCGGGAAGTTAATTAAATACCATTTGGAGGCATTTAATGTTCGAGCGAAAACGGCTGATTTTCGACAAAAGAGATAACACCCCCCCATTACGTCATGCTTCAGAAATGTGGAAAATGGTCCGTTTTCAAATGTTTTATTTTTGAACGTCAGTTCACATTTGTAGGTGGATCATCAGTGTTAGAGCTAAAATTAGCATGTTTAAAGTGATTTTCATGCTTCCAGGGGCCCAAAACACAAGATTAATGGAATGGTTAAAAGTGCATGAAAATGGCCAATTTACTCACTCTGAGTTCTCAAAAAGGGTTTCTTCACCCCGGGAAGTGAAATAAATACCATTTGGAGGCATTTAATGTTCGAGCAAAAACGGCTGATTTTCGACAAAAGAGATAACACCCCCATTACGTCATGCTTCAGAAATGTGGAAAATGGTCCGTTTTCAAATGTTTTATTTTTGAACGTCAGTTCACATTTGTAGGTGGATCATCAGTGTTAGAGCTAAAATTAGCATGTTTAAAGTGATTTTCATGCTTCCAGGGGCTCGGGAAGTTAATTAAATACCATTTGGAGGCATTTAATGTTCGAGCAAAAACGGCTGATTTTCGACAAAAGAGATAACACCCCCCCCATTACGTCATGCTTCAGAAATGTGGAAAATGGTCGGTTTTCAAATGTTTTATTTTTGAACGTCAGTTCACATTTGTAGGTGGATCATCAGTGTTAGAGCTAAAATTAGCATGTTTAAAGTGATTTTCATGCTTCCAGGGGCTCGGGAAGTTAATTAAATACCATTTGGAGGCATTTAATGTTCGAGCAAAAACGGCTGATTTTCGACAAAAGAGATAACACCCCCCCCCATTACGTCATGCTTCAGAAATGTGGAAAATGGTCCGTTTTCAAATGTTTTATTTTTGAATGTCAGTTCACATTTGTAGGTGGATCATCAGTGTTAGAGCTAAAATTAGCATGTTTAAAGTGAATTTCATGCTTCCAGGGGCTCGGGAAGTTAATTAGATACCATTTGGAGGCATTTAATGTTCGAGCAAAAACGGCTGATTTTCGACAAAAGAGATAACAACCCCCCATTACGTCATGCTTCAGAAATGTGGAAAATGGTCCGTTTTCAAATGTTTTATTTTTGAACGTCAGTTCACATTTGTAGGTGGATCATCAGTGTTAGAGCTAAAATTAGCATGTTTAAAGTGATGTTCATGCTTCCAGGGGCTCGGGAAGTTAATTAAATACCATTTGGAGGCATTTAATGTTCGAGCAAAAACGGCTGATTTTCGACAAAAGAGATAACACCCCCCCATTACGTCATGCTTCAGAAATGTGGAAAATGGTCCGTTTTCAAATGTTTTATTTTTGAACGTCAGTTCACATTTGTAGGTGGATCATCAGTGTTAGAGCTAAAATTAGCATGTTTAAAGTGATTTTCATGCTTCCAGGGGCCCAAAACACAAGATTAATGGAATGGTTAAAAGTGCATGAAAATGGCCAATTTACTCACTCTGAGTTCTCAAAAAGGGTTTCTTCACCCCGGGAAGTTAATTAAATACCATTTGGAGGCATTTAATGTTCGAGCAAAAACGGCTGATTTTCGACAAAAGAGATAACACCCCCCATTACGTCATGCTTCAGAAATGTGGAAAATGGTCCGTTTTCAAATGTTTTATTTTTGAACGTCAGTTCACATTTGTAGGTGGATCATCAGTGTTAGAGCGAAAATTAGCATGTTTAAAGTGATTTTCATGCTTCCAGGGGCTCGGGAAGTTAATTAAATACCATTTGGAGGCATTTAATGTTCGAGCAAAAACGGCTGATTTTCGACAAAAGAGATAACACCCCCCCATTACGTCATGCTTCAGAAATTTGGAAAATGGTCCGTTTTCAAATGTTTTATTTTTGAACGTCAGTTCACATTTGTAGGTGGATCATCAGTGTTAGAGCTAAAATTAGCATGTTTAAAGTGATTTTCATGCTTCCAGGGGCCCAAAACACAAGATTTATGGAATGGTTAAAAGTGCATGAAAATGGCCAATTTACTCACTCTGAGTTCTCAAAAAGGGTTTCTTCACCCCGGGAAGTTAATTAAATACCATTTGGAGGCATTTAATGTTCGAGCAAAAACGGCTGATTTTCGACAAAAGAGATAACACCCCCCATTACGTCATGCTTCAGAAATGTGGAAAATGGTCCGTTTTCAAATGTTTTATTTTTGAACGTCAGTTCACATTTGTAGGTGGATCATCAGTGTTAGAGCTAAAATTAGCATGTTTAAAGTGATTTTCATGCTTCCAGGGGCTCGGGAAGTTAATTAAATACCATTTGGAGGCATTTAATGTTCGAGCAAAAACGGCTGATTTTCGACAAAAGAGATAACACCCCCCCATTACGTCATGCTTCAGAAATGTGGAAAATGGTCCGTTTTCAAATGTTTTACTTTTGAACGTCAGTTCACATTTGTAGGTGGATCATCAGTGTTAGAGCTAAAATTAGCATGTTTAAAGTGATTTTCATGCTTCCAGGGGCTCGGGAAGTGAAATAAATACCATTTGGAGGCATTTAATGTTCGAGCAAAAACGGCTGATTTTCGACAAAAGAGATAACACCCCCCCATTACGTCATGCTTCAGAAATGTGGAAAATGGTCCGTTTTCAAATGTTTTATTTTTGAACGTCAGTTCACATTTGTAGGTGGATCATCAGTGTTAGAGCTAAAATTAGCATGTTTAAAGTGATTTTCATGCTTCCAGGGGCTCGGGAAGTTAATTAAATACCATTTGGAGGCATTTAATGTTCGAGCGAAAACGGCTGATTTTCGACAAAAGAGATAACACCCCCCCATTACGTCATGCTTCAGAAATGTGGAAAATGGTCCGTTTTCAAATGTTTTATTTTTGAACGTCAGTTCACATTTGTAGGTGGATCATCAGTGTTAGAGCTAAAATTAGCATGTTTAAAGTGATTTTCATGCTTCCAGGGGCCCAAAACACAAGATTAATGGAATGGTTAAAAGTGCATGAAAATGGCCAATTTACTCACTCTGAGTTCTCAAAAAGGGTTTCTTCACCCCGGGAAGTGAAATAAATACCATTTGGAGGCATTTAATGTTCGAGCAAAAACGGCTGATTTTCGACAAAAGAGATAACACCCCCATTACGTCATGCTTCAGAAATGTGGAAAATGGTCCGTTTTCAAATGTTTTATTTTTGAACGTCAGTTCACATTTGTAGGTGGATCATCAGTGTTAGAGCTAAAATTAGCATGTTTAAAGTGATTTTCATGCTTCCAGGGGCTCGGGAAGTTAATTAAATACCATTTGGAGGCATTTAATGTTCGAGCAAAAACGGCTGATTTTCGACAAAAGAGATAACACCCCCCCCATTACGTCATGCTTCAGAAATGTGGAAAATGGTCGGTTTTCAAATGTTTTATTTTTGAACGTCAGTTCACATTTGTAGGTGGATCATCAGTGTTAGAGCTAAAATTAGCATGTTTAAAGTGATTTTCATGCTTCCAGGGGCTCGGGAAGTTAATTAAATACCATTTGGAGGCATTTAATGTTCGAGCAAAAACGGCTGATTTTCGACAAAAGAGATAACACCCCCCCCCCATTACGTCATGCTTCAGAAATGTGGAAAATGGTCCGTTTTCAAATGTTTTATTTTTGAATGTCAGTTCACATTTGTAGGTGGATCATCAGTGTTAGAGCTAAAATTAGCATGTTTAAAGTGAATTTCATGCTTCCAGGGGCTCGGGAAGTTAATTAGATACCATTTGGAGGCATTTAATGTTCGAGCAAAAACGGCTGATTTTCGACAAAAGAGATAACAACCCCCCATTACGTCATGCTTCAGAAATGTGGAAAATGGTCCGTTTTCAAATGTTTTATTTTTGAACGTCAGTTCACATTTGTAGGTGGATCATCAGTGTTAGAGCTAAAATTAGCATGTCTAAAGTGATGTTCATGCTTCCAGGGGCTCGGGAAGTTAATTAAATACCATTTGGAGGCATTTAATGTTCGAGCAAAAACGGCTGATTTTCGACAAAAGAGATAACACCCCCCCATTACGTCATGCTTCAGAAATGTGGAAAATGGTCCGTTTTCAAATGTTTTATTTTTGAACGTCAGTTCACATTTGTAGGTGGATCATCAGTGTTAGAGCTAAAATTAGCATGTTTAAAGTGATTTTCATGCTTCCAGGGGCCCAAAACACAAGATTAATGGAATGGTTAAAAGTGCATGAAAATGGCCAATTTACTCACTCTGAGTTCTCAAAAAGGGTTTCTTCACCCCGGGAAGTGAAATAAATACCATTTGGAGGCATTTAATGTTCGAGCAAAAACGGCTGATTTTCAACAAAAGAGATAACACCCCCCCATTACGTCATGCTTCAGAAATGTGGAAAATGGTCCGTTTTCAAATGTTTTATTTTTGAACGTCAGTTCACATTTGTAGGTGGATCATCAGTGTTAGAGCTAAAATTAGCATGTTTAAAGTGATTTTCATGCTTCCAGGGGCTCGGGAAGTGAAATAAATACCATTTGGAGGCATTTAATGTTCGAGCAAAAATGGCTGATTTTCGACAAAAGAGATAACACCCCCCCATTACGTCATGCTTCAGAAATGTGGAAAATGGTCCGTTTTCAAATGTTTTATTTTTGAACGTCAGTTCACATTTGTAGGTGGATCATCAGTGTTAGAGCTAAAATTAGCATGTTTAAAGTGATTTTCATGCTTCCAGGGGCTCGGGAAGTTAATTAAATACCATTTGGAGGCATTTAATGTTCGAGCGAAAACGGCTGATTTTCGACAAAAGAGATAACACCCCCCCATTACGTCATGCTTCAGAAATGTGGAAAATGGTCCGTTTTCAAATGTTTTATTTTTGAACGTCAGTTCACATTTGTAGGTGGATCATCAGTGTTAGAGCTAAAATTAGCATGTTTAAAGTGATTTTCATGCTTCCAGGGGCCCAAAACACAAGATTAATGGAATGGTTAAAAGTGCATGAAAATGGCCAATTTACTCACTCTGAGTTCTCAAAAAGGGTTTCTTCACCCCGGGAAGTGAAATAAATACCATTTGGAGGCATTTAATGTTCGAGCAAAAACGGCTGATTTTCGACAAAAGAGATAACACCCCCCATTACGTCATGCTTCAGAAATGTGGAAAATGGTCCGTTTTCAAATGTTTTATTTTTGAACGTCAGTTCACATTTGTAGGTGGATCATCAGTGTTAGAGCTAAAATTAGCATGTTTAAAGTGATTTTCATGCTTCCAGGGGCTCGGGAAGTTAATTAAATACCATTTGGAGGCATTTAATGTTCGAGCAAAAACGGCTGATTTTCGACAAAAGAGATAACACCCCCCCATTACGTCATGCTTCAGAAATGTGGAAAATGGTCCGTTTTCAAATGTTTTATTTTTGAACGTCAGTTCACATTTGTAGGTGGATCATCAGTGTTAGAGCTAAAATTAGCATGTTTAAAGTGATTTTCATGCTTCCAGGGGCTCGGGAAGTGAAATAAATACCATTTGGAGGCATTTAATGTTCGAGCAAAAACGGCTGATTTTCGACAAAAGAGATAACACCCCCCCCCATTACGTCATGCTTCAGAAATGTGGAAAATGGTCCGTTTTCAAATGTTTTATTTTTGAACGTCAGTTCACATTTGTAGGTGGATCATCAGTGTTAGAGCTAAAATTAGCATGTTTAAAGTGATTTTCATGCTTCCAGGGGCTCGGGAAGTTAATTAAATACCATTTGGAGGCATTTAATGTTCGAGCGAAAACGGCTGATTTTCGACAAAAGAGATAACACCCCCCCATTACGTCATGCTTCAGAAATGTGGAAAATGGTCCGTTTTCAAATGTTTTATTTTTGAACGTCAGTTCACATTTGTAGGTGGATCATCAGTGTTAGAGCTAAAATTAGCATGTTTAAAGTGATTTTCATGCTTCCAGGGGCCCAAAACACAAGATTAATGGAATGGTTAAAAGTGCATGAAAATGGCCAATTTACTCACTCTGAGTTCTCAAAAAGGGTTTCTTCACCCCGGGAAGTGAAATAAATACCATTTGGAGGCATTTAATGTTCGAGCAAAAACGGCTGATTTTCGACAAAAGAGATAACACCCCCATTACGTCATGCTTCAGAAATGTGGAAAATGGTCCGTTTTCAAATGTTTTATTTTTGAACGTCAGTTCACATTTGTAGGTGGATCATCAGTGTTAGAGCTAAAATTAGCATGTTTAAAGTGATTTTCATGCTTCCAGGGGCTCGGGAAGTTAATTAAATACCATTTGGAGGCATTTAATGTTCGAGCAAAAACGGCTGATTTTCGACAAAAGAGATAACACCCCCCCCATTACGTCATGCTTCAGAAATGTGGAAAATGGTCCGTTTTCAAATGTTTTATTTTTGAACGTCAGTTCACATTTGTAGGTGGATCATCAGTGTTAGAGCTAAAATTAGCATGTTTAAAGTGATTTTCATGCTTCCAGGGGCTCGGGAAGTTAATTAAATACCATTTGGAGGCATTTAATGTTCGAGCAAAAACGGCTGATTTTCGACAAAAGAGATAACACCCCCCCCCCATTACGTCATGCTTCAGAAATGTGGAAAATGGTCCGTTTTCAAATGTTTTATTTTTGAATGTCAGTTCACATTTGTAGGTGGATCATCAGTGTTAGAGCTAAAATTAGCATGTTTAAAGTGATTTTCATGCTTCCAGGGGCTCGGGAAGTTAATTAGATACCATTTGGAGGCATTTAATGTTCGAGCAAAAACGGCTGATTTTCGACAAAAGAGATAACACCCCCCCATTACGTCATGCTTCAGAAATGTGGAAAATGGTCCGTTTTCAAATGTTTTATTTTTGAACGTCAGTTCACATTTGTAGGTGGATCATCAGTGTTAGAGCTAAAATTAGCATGTTTAAAGTGATTTTCATGCTTCCAGGGGCTCGGGAAGTGAAATAAATACCATTTGGAGGCATTTAATGTTCGAGCAAAAACGGCTGATTTTCGACAAAAGAGATAACAACCCCCCATTACGTCATGCTTCAGAAATGTGGAAAATGGTCCGTTTTCAAATGTTTTATTTTTGAACGTCAGTTCACATTTGTAGGTGGATCATCAGTGTTAGAGCTAAAATTAGCATGTTTAAAGTGATTTTCATGCTTCCAAGGGCTCGGGAAGTTAATTAAATACCATTTGGAGGCATTTAATGTTCGAGCAAAAACGGCTGATTTTCGACAAAAGAGATAACACCCCCCCATTACGTCATGCTTCAGAAATGTGGAAAATGGTCCGTTTTCAAATGTTTTATTTTTGAACGTCAGTTCACATTTGTAGGTGGATCATCAGTGTTAGAGCTACAATTAGCATGTTTAAAGTGATTTTCATGCTTCCAGGGGCCCAAAACACAAGATTAATGGAATGGTTAAAAGTGCATGAAAATGGCCAATTTACTCACTCTGAGTTCTCAAAAAGGGTTTCTTCACCCCGGGAAGTGAAATAAATACCATTTGGAGGCATTTAATGTTCGAGCAAAAACGGCTGATTTTCAACAAAAGAGATAACACCCCCCCATTACGTCATGCTTCAGAAATGTGGAAAATGGTCCGTTTTCAAATGTTTTATTTTTGAACGTCAGTTCACATTTGTAGGTGGATCATCAGTGTTAGAGCTAAAATTAGCATGTTTAAAGTGATTTTCATGCTTCCAGGGGCCCAAAACACAAGATTTATGGAATGGTTAAAAGTGCATGAAAATGGCCAATTTACTCACTCTGAGTTCTCAAAAAGGGTTTCTTCACCCCGGGAAGTGAAATAAATACCATTTGGAGGCATTTAATGTTCGAGCAAAAACGGCTGATTTTCGACAAAAGAGATAACACCCCCCCATTACGTCATGCTTCAGAAATGTGGAAAATGGTCCGTTTTCAAATGTTTTATTTTTGAACGTCAGTTCACATTTGTAGGTGGATCATCAGTGTTAGAGCTAAAATTAGCATGTTTAAAGTGATTTTCATGCTTCCAGGGGCTCGGGAAGTTAATTAAATACCATTTGGAGGCATTTAATGTTCGAGCAAAAACGGCTGATTTTCGACAAAAGAGATAACACCCCCCCATTACGTCATGCTTCAGAAATGTGGAAAATGGTCCGTTTTCAAATGTTTTATTTTTGAACGTCAGTTCACATTTGTAGGTGGATCATCAGTGTTAGAGCTAAAATTAGCATGTTTAAAGTGATTTTCATGCTTCCAGGGGCTCGGGAAGTTAATTAAATACCATTTGGAGGCATTTAATGTTCGAGCAAAAACGGCTGATTTTCGACAAAAGAGATAAACCCCCCCATTACGTCATGCTTCAGAAATTTGGAAAATGGTCCGTTTTCAAATGTTTTATTTTTGAACGTCAGTTCACATTTGTAGGTGGATCATCAGTGTTAGAGCTAAAATTAGCATGTTTAAAGTGATTTTCATGCTTCCAGGGGCCCAAAACACAAGATTTATGGAATGGTTAAAAGTGCATGAAAATGGCCAATTTACTCACTCTGAGTTCTCAAAAAGGGTTTCTTCACCCCGGGAAGTTAATTAAATACCATTTGGAGGCATTTAATGTTCGAGCAAAAACGGCTGATTTTCGACAAAAGAGATAACACCCCCATTACGTCATGCTTCAGAAATGTGGAAAATGGTCCGTTTTCAAATGTTTTATTTTTGAACGTCAGTTCACATTTGTAGGTGGATCATCAGTGTTAGAGCTAAAATAAGCATGTTTAAAGGGATTTTCATGCTTCCAGGGGCTCGGGAAGTTAATTAAATACCATTTGGAGGCATTTAATGTTCGAGCAAAAACGGCTGATTTTCGACAAAAGAGATAACACCCCCCCATTACGTCATGCTTCAGAAATGTGGAAAATGGTCCGTTTTCAAATGTTTTATTTTTGAACGTCAGTTCAAATTTGTAGGTGGATCATCAGTGTTAGAGCTAAAATTAGCATGTTTAAAGTGATTTTCATGCTTCCAGGGGCTCGGGAAGTGAAATAAATACCATTTGGAGGCATTTAATGTTCGAGCAAAAACGGCTGATTTTCGACAAAAGAGATAACACCCCCCCATTACGTCATGCTTCAGAAATGTGGAAAATGGTCCGTTTTCAAATGTTTTATTTTTGAACGTCAGTTCACATTTGTAGGTGGATCATCAGTGTTAGAGCTAAAATTAGCATGTTTAAAGTGATTTTCATGCTTCCAGGGGCTCGGGAAGTTAATTAAATACCATTTGGAGGCATTTAATGTTCGAGCAAAAACGGCTGATTTTCGACAAAAGAGATAACACCCCCCCATTACGTCATGCTTCAGAAATGTGGAAAATGGTCCGTTTTCAAATGTTTTATTTTTGAACGTCAGTTCACATTTGTAGGTGGATCATCAGTGTTAGAGCTAAAATTAGCATGTTTAAAGTGATTTTCATGCTTCCAGGGGCCCAAAACACAAGATTAATGGAATGGTTAAAAGTGCATGAAAATGGCCAATTTACTCACTCTGAGTTCTCAAAAAGGGTTTCTTCACCCCGGGAAGTGAAATAAATACCATTTGGAGGCATTTAATGTTCGAGCAAAAACGGCTGATTTTCGACAAAAGAGATAACACCCCCCCATTACGTCATGCTTCAGAAATGTGGAAAATGGTCCGTTTTCAAATGTTTTATTTTTGAACGTCAGTTCACATTTGTAGGTGGATCATCAGTGTTAGAGCTAAAATTAGCATGTTTAAAGTGATTTTCATGCTTCCAGGGGCTCGGGAAGTTAATTAAATACCATTTGGAGGCATTTAATGTTCGAGCAAAAACGGCTGATTTTCGACAAAAGAGATAACACCCCCCCCATTACGTCATGCTTCAGAAATGTGGAAAATGGTCCATTTTCAAATGTTTTATTTTTGAACGTCAGTTCACATTTGTAGGTGGATCATCAGTGTTAGAGCTAAAATTAGCATGTTTAAAGTGATTTTCATGCTTCCAGGGGCTCGGGAAGTGAAATAAATACCATTTGGAGGCATTTAATGTTCGAGCAAAAACGGCTGATTTTCGACAAAAGAGATAACACCCCCCCATTACGTCATGCTTCAGAAATGTGGAAAATGGTCCGTTTTCAAATGTTTTATTTTTGAACGTCAATTCACATTTGTAGGTGGATCATCAGTGTTAGAGCTAAAATTAGCATGTTTAAAGTGATTTTCATGCTTCCAGGGGCCCAAAACACAAGATTTATGGAATGGTTAAAAGTGCATGAAAATGGCCAATTTACTCACTCTGAGTTCTCAAAAAGGGTTTCTTCACCCCGGGAAGTGAAATAAATACCATTTGGAGGCATTTAATGTTCGAGCAAAAACGGCTGATTTTCGACAAAAGAGATAACACCCCCCCATTACGTCATGCTTCAGAAATGTGGAAAATGGTCCGTTTTCAAATGTTTTATTTTTGAACGTCAGTTCACATTTGTAGGTGGATCATCAGTGTTAGAGCTAAAATTAGCATGTTTAAAGTGATTTTCATGCTTCCAGGGGCTCGGGAAGTTAATTAAATACCATTTGGAGGCATTTAATGTTCGAGCAAAAACGGCTGATTTTCGACAAAAGAGATAACACCCCCCCATTACGTCATGCTTCAGAAATGTGGAAAATGGTCCGTTTTCAAATGTTTTATTTTTGAACGTCAGTTCACATTTGTAGGTGGATCATCAGTGTTAGAGCTAAAATTAGCATGTTTAAAGTGATTTTCATGCTTCCAGGGGCTCGGGAAGTTAATTAAATACCATTTGGAGGCATTTAATGTTCGAGCAAAAACGGCTGATTTTCGACAAAAGAGATAACACCCCCCCATTACGTCATGCTTCAGAAATTTGGAAAATGGTCCGTTTTCAAATGTTTTATTTTTGAACGTCAGTTCACATTTGTAGGTGGATCATCAGTGTTAGAGCTAAAATTAGCATGTTTAAAGTGATTTTCATGCTTCCAGGGGCCCAAAACACAAGATTTATGGAATGGTTAAAAGTGCATGAAAATGGCCAATTTACTCACTCTGAGTTCTCAAAAAGGGTTTCTTCACCCCGGGAAGTTAATTAAATACCATTTGGAGGCATTTAATGTTCGAGCAAAAACGGCTGATTTTCGACCAAAGAGATAACACCCCCCATTACGTCATGCTTCAGAAATGTGGAAAATGGTCCGTTTTCAAATGTTTTATTTTTGAACGTCAGTTCACATTTGTAGGTGGATCATCAGTGTTAGAGCTAAAATTAGCATGTTTAAAGTGATTTTCATGCTTCCAGGGGCTCGGGAAGTTAATTAAATACCATTTGGAGGCATTTAATGTTCGAGCAAAAACGGCTGATTTTCGACAAAAGAGATAACACCCCCCCATTACGTCATGCTTCAGAAATGTGGAAAATGGTCCGTTTTCAAATGTTTTATTTTTGAACGTCAGTTCACATTTGTAGGTGGATCATCAGTGTTAGAGCTAAAATTAGCATGTTTAAAGTGATTTTCATGCTTCCAGGGGCTCGGGAAGTTAATTAAATACCATTTGCAGGCATTTAATGTTCGAGCAAAAACGGCTGATTTTCGACAAAAGAGATAACACCCCCCATTACGTCATGCTTCAGAAATTTGGAAAATGGTCCGTTTTCAAATGTTTTATTTTTGAACGTCAGTTCACATTTGTAGGTGGATCATCAGTGTTAGAGCTAAAATTAGCATGTTTAAAGTGATTTTCATGCTTCCAGGGGCCCAAAACACAAGATTTATGGAATGGTTAAAAGTGCATGAAAATGGCCAATTTACTCACTCTGAGTTCTCAAAAAGGGTTTCTTCACCCCGGGAAGTTAATTAAATACCATTTGGAGGCATTTAATGTTCGAGCAAAAACGGCTGATTTTCGACAAAAGAGATAACACCCCCATTACGTCATGCTTCAGAAATGTGGAAAATGGTCCGTTTTCAAATGTTTTATTTTTGAACGTCAGTTCACATTTGTAGGTGGATCATCAGTGTTAGAGCTAAAATTAGCATGTTTAAAGTGATTTTCATGCTTCCAGGGGCTCGGGAAGTTAATTAAATACCATTTGGAGGCATTTAATGTTCGAGCAAAAACGGCTGATTTTCGACAAAAGAGATAACACCCCCCCATTACGTCATGCTTCAGAAATGTGGAAAATGGTCCGTTTTCAAATGTTTTATTTTTGAACGTCAGTTCACATTTGTAGGTGGATCATCAGTGTTAGAGCTAAAATTAGCATGTTTAAAGTGATTTTCATGCTTCCAGGGGCTCGGGAAGTGAAATAAATACCATTTGGAGGCATTTAATGTTCGAGCAAAAACGGCTGATTTTCGACAAAAGAGATAACACCCCCCCATTACGTCATGCTTCAGAAATGTGGAAAATGGTCCGTTTTCAAATGTTTTATTTTTGAACGTCAGTTCACATTTGTAGGTGGATCATCAGTGTTAGAGCTAAAATTAGCATGTTTAAAGTGATTTTCATGCTTCCAGGGGCTCGGGAAGTTAATTAAATACCATTTGGAGGCATTTAATGTTCGAGCAAAAACGGCTGATTTTCGACAAAAGAGATAACACCCCCCATTACGTCATGCTTCAGAAATTTGGAAAATGGTCCGTTTTCAAATGTTTTATTTTTGAACGTCAGTTCACATTTGTAGGTGGATCATCAGTGTTAGAGCTAAAATTAGCATGTTTAAAGTGATTTTCATGCTTCCAGGGGCCCAAAACACAAGATTTATGGAATGGTTAAAAGTGCATGAAAATGGCCAATTTACTCACTCTGAGTTCTCAAAAAGGGTTTCTTCACCCCGGGAAGTTAATTAAATACCATTTGGAGGCATTTAATGTTCGAGCAAAAACGGCTGATTTTCGACAAAAGAGATAACACCCCCATTACGTCATGCTTCAGAAATGTGGAAAATGGTCCGTTTTCAAATGTTTTATTTTTGAACGTCAGTTCACATTTGTAGGTGGATCATCAGTGTTAGAGCTAAAATTAGCATGTTTAAAGTGATTTTCATGCTTCCAGGGGCTCGGGAAGTTAATTAAATACCATTTGGAGGCATTTAATGTTCGAGCAAAAACGGCTGATTTTCGACAAAAGAGATAACACCCCCCCATTACGTCATGCTTCAGAAATGTGGAAAATGGTCCGTTTTCAAATGTTTTATTTTTGAACGTCAGTTCACATTTGTAGGTGGATCATCAGTGTTAGAGCTAAAATTAGCATGTTTAAAGTGATTTTCATGCTTCCAGGGGCTCGGGAAGTGAAATAAATACCATTTGGAGGCATTTAATGTTCGAGCAAAAACGGCTGATTTTCGACAAAAGAGATAACACCCCCCCATTACGTCATGCTTCAGAAATGTGGAAAATGGTCCGTTTTCAAATGTTTTATTTTTGAACGTCAGTTCACATTTGTAGGTGGATCATCAGTGTTAGAGCTAAAATTAGCATGTTTAAAGTGATTTTCATGCTTCCAGGGGCTCGGGAAGTTAATTAAATACCATTTGGAGGCATTTAATGTTCGAGCGAAAACGGCTGATTTTCGACAAAAGAGATAACACCCCCCCATTACGTCATGCTTCAGAAATGTGGAAAATGGTCCGTTTTCAAATGTTTTATTTTTGAACGTCAGTTCACATTTGTAGGTGGATCATCAGTGTTAGAGCTAAAATTAGCATGTTTAAAGTGATTTTCATGCTTCCAGGGGCCCAAAACACAAGATTAATGGAATGGTTAAAAGTGCATGAAAATGGCCAATTTACTCACTCTGAGTTCTCAAAAAGGGTTTCTTCACCCCGGGAAGTGAAATAAATACCATTTGGAGGCATTTAATGTTCGAGCAAAAACGGCTGATTTTCGACAAAAGAGATAACACCCCCATTACGTCATGCTTCAGAAATGTGGAAAATGGTCCGTTTTCAAATGTTTTATTTTTGAACGTCAGTTCACATTTGTAGGTGGATCATCAGTGTTAGAGCTAAAATTAGCATGTTTAAAGTGATTTTCATGCTTCCAGGGGCTCGGGAAGTTAATTAAATACCATTTGGAGGCATTTAATGTTCGAGCAAAAACGGCTGATTTTCGACAAAAGAGATAACACCCCCCCATTACGTCATGCTTCAGAAATTTGGAAAATGGTCCGTTTTCAAATGTTTTATTTTTGAACGTCAGTTCACATTTGTAGGTGGATCATCAGTGTTAGAGCTAAAATTAGCATGTTTAAAGTGATTTTCATGCTTCCAGGGGCCCAAAACACAAGATTTATGGAATGGTTAAAAGTGCATGAAAATGGCCAATTTACTCACTCTGAGTTCTCAAAAAGGGTTTCTTCACCCCGGGAAGTTAATTAAATACCATTTGGAGGCATTTAATGTTCGAGCAAAAACGGCTGATTTTCGACAAAAGAGATAACACCCCCCATTACGTCATGCTTCAGAAATGTGGAAAATGGTCCGTTTTCAAATGTTTTATTTTTGAACGTCAGTTCACATTTGTAGGTGGATCATCAGTGTTAGAGCTAAAATTAGCATGTTTAAAGTGATTTTCATGCTTCCAGGGGCTCGGGAAGTTAATTAAATACCATTTGGAGGCATTTAATGTTCGAGCAAAAACGGCTGATTTTCGACAAAAGAGATAAAACCCCCTCATTACGTCATGCTTCAGAAATGTGGAAAATGGTCCGTTTTCAAATGTTTTATTTTTGAACGTCAGTTCACATTTGTAGGTGGATCATCAGTGTTAGAGCTAAAATTAGCATGTTTAAAGTGATTTTCATGCTTCCAGGGGCTCGGGAAGTGAAATAAATACCATTTGGAGGCATTTAATGTTCGAGCAAAAACGGCTGATTTTCGACAAAAGAGATAACACCCCCCCCATTACGTCATGCTTCAGAAATGTGGAAAATGGTCCGTTTTCAAATGTTTTATTTTTGAACGTCAGTTCACATTTGTAGGTGGATCATCAGTGTTAGAGCTAAAATTAGCATGTTTAAAGTGATTTTCATGCTTCCAGGGGCTCGGGAAGTTAATTAAATACCATTTGGAGGCATTTAATGTTCGAGCGAAAACGGCTGATTTTCGACAAAAGAGATAACACCCCCCCATTACGTCATGCTTCAGAAATGTGGAAAATGGTCCGTTTTCAAATGTTTTATTTTTGAACGTCAGTTCACATTTGTAGGTGGATCATCAGTGTTAGAGCTAAAATTAGCATGTTTAAAGTGATTTTCATGCTTCCAGGGGCCCAAAACACAAGATTAATGGAATGGTTAAAAGTGCATGAAAATGGCCAATTTACTCACTCTGAGTTCTCAAAAAGGGTTTCTTCACCCCGGGAAGTGAAATAAATACCATTTGGAGGCATTTAATGTTCGAGCAAAAACGGCTGATTTTCGACAAAAGAGATAACACCCCCATTACGTCATGCTTCAGAAATGTGGAAAATGGTCCGTTTTCAAATGTTTTATTTTTGAACGTCAGTTCACATTTGTAGGTGGATCATCAGTGTTAGAGCTAAAATTAGCATGTTTAAAGTGATTTTCATGCTTCCAGGGGCTCGGGAAGTTAATTAAATACCATTTGGAGGCATTTAATGTTCGAGCAAAAACGGCTGATTTTCGACAAAAGAGATAACACCCCCCCCATTACGTCATGCTTCAGAAATGTGGAAAATGGTCCGTTTTCAAATGTTTTATTTTTGAACGTCAGTTCACATTTGTAGGTGGATCATCAGTGTTAGAGCTAAAATTAGCATGTTTAAAGTGATTTTCATGCTTCCAGGGGCTCGGGAAGTTAATTAAATACCATTTGGAGGCATTTAATGTTCGAGCAAAAACGGCTGATTTTCGACAAAAGAGATAACACCCCCCCCATTACGTCATGCTTCAGAAATGTGGAAAATGGTCCGTTTTCAAATGTTTTATTTTTGAATGTCAGTTCACATTTGTAGGTGGATCATCAGTGTTAGAGCTAAAATTAGCATGTTTAAAGTGATTTTCATGCTTCCAGGGGCTCGGGAAGTTAATTAGATACCATTTGGAGGCATTTAATGTTCGAGCAAAAACGGCTGATTTTCGACAAACGAGATAACACCCCCCCATTACGTCATGCTTCAGAAATGTGGAAAATGGTCCGTTTTCAAATGTTTTATTTTTGAACGTCAGTTCACATTTGTAGGTGGATCATCAGTGTTAGAGCTAAAATTAGCATGTTTAAAGTGATTTTCATGCTTCCAGGGGCTCGGGAAGTGAAATAAATACCATTTGGAGGCATTTAATGTTCGAGCAAAAACGGCTGATTTTCGACAAAAGAGATAACACCCCCCCATTACGTCATGCTTCAGAAATGTGGAAAATGGTCCGTTTTCAAATGTTTTATTTTTGAACGTCAGTTCACATTTGTAGGTGGATCATCAGTGTTAGAGCTAAAATTAGCATGTTTAAAGTGATTTTCATGCTTCCAGGGGCTCGGGAAGTGAAATAAATACCATTTGGAGGCATTTAATGTTCGAGCAAAAACGGCTGATTTTCGACAAAAGAGATAACACCCCCCCATTACGTCATGCTTCAGAAATGTGGAAAATGGTCCGTTTTCAAATGTTTTATTTTTGAACGTCAGTTCACATTTGTAGGTGGATCATCAGTGTTAGAGCTAAAATTAGCATGTTTAAAGTGATTTTCATGCTTCCAGGGGCCCAAAACACAAGATTTATGGAATGGTTAAAAGTGCATGAAAATGGCCAATTTACTCACTCTGAGTTCTCAAAAAGGGTTTCTTCACCCCGGGAAGTGAAATAAATACCATTTGGAGGCATTTAATGTTCGAGCAAAAACGGCTGATTTTCGACAAAAGAGATAACACCCCCCCATTACGTCATGCTTCAGAAATGTGGAAAATGGTCCGTTTTCAAATGTTTTATTTTTGAACGTCAGTTCACATTTGTAGGTGGATCATCAGTGTTAGAGCTAAAATTAGCATGTTTAAAGTGATTTTCATGCTTCCAGGGGCTCGGGAAGTTAATTAAATACCATTTGGAGGCATTTAATGTTCGAGCAAAAACGGCTGATTTTCGACAAAAGAGATAACACCCCCCCATTACGTCATGCTTCAGAAATGTGGAAAATGGTCCGTTTTCAAATGTTTTATTTTTGAACGTCAGTTCACATTTGTAGGTGGATCATCAGTGTTAGAGCTAAAATTAGCATGTTTAAAGTGATTTTCATGCTTCCAGGGGCTCGGGAAGTTAATTAAATACCATTTGGAGGCATTTAATGTTCGAGCAAAAACGGCTGATTTTCGACAAAAGAGATAAACCCCCCCATTACGTCATGCTTCAGAAATTTGGAAAATGGTCCGTTTTCAAATGTTTTATTTTTGAACGTCAGTTCACATTTGTAGGTGGATCATCAGTGTTAGAGCTAAAATTAGCATGTTTAAAGTGATTTTCATGCTTCCAGGGGCCCAAAACACAAGATTTATGGAATGGTTAAAAGTGCATGAAAATGGCCAATTTACTCACTCTGAGTTCTCAAAAAGGGTTTCTTCACCCCGGGAAGTTAATTAAATACCATTTGGAGGCATTTAATGTTCGAGCAAAAACGGCTGATTTTCGACAAAAGAGATAACACCCCCATTACGTCATGCTTCAGAAATGTGGAAAATGGTCCGTTTTCAAATGTTTTATTTTTGAACGTCAGTTCACATTTGTAGGTGGATCATCAGTGTTAGAGCTAAAATAAGCATGTTTAAAGGGATTTTCATGCTTCCAGGGGCTCGGGAAGTTAATTAAATACCATTTGGAGGCATTTAATGTTCGAGCAAAAACGGCTGATTTTCGACAAAAGAGATAACACCCCCCCATTACGTCATGCTTCAGAAATGTGGAAAATGGTCCGTTTTCAAATGTTTTATTTTTGAACGTCAGTTCAAATTTGTAGGTGGATCATCAGTGTTAGAGCTAAAATTAGCATGTTTAAAGTGATTTTCATGCTTCCAGGGGCTCGGGAAGTGAAATAAATACCATTTGGAGGCATTTAATGTTCGAGCAAAAACGGCTGATTTTCGACAAAAGAGATAACACCCCCCCATTACGTCATGCTTCAGAAATGTGGAAAATGGTCCGTTTTCAAATGTTTTATTTTTGAACGTCAGTTCACATTTGTAGGTGGATCATCAGTGTTAGAGCTAAAATTAGCATGTTTAAAGTGATTTTCATGCTTCCAGGGGCTCGGGAAGTTAATTAAATACCATTTGGAGGCATTTAATGTTCGAGCAAAAACGGCTGATTTTCGACAAAAGAGATAACACCCCCCCATTACGTCATGCTTCAGAAATGTGGAAAATGGTCCGTTTTCAAATGTTTTATTTTTGAACGTCAGTTCACATTTGTAGGTGGATCATCAGTGTTAGAGCTAAAATTAGCATGTTTAAAGTGATTTTCATGCTTCCAGGGGCCCAAAACACAAGATTAATGGAATGGTTAAAAGTGCATGAAAATGGCCAATTTACTCACTCTGAGTTCTCAAAAAGGGTTTCTTCACCCCGGGAAGTGAAATAAATACCATTTGGAGGCATTTAATGTTCGAGCAAAAACGGCTGATTTTCGACAAAAGAGATAACACCCCCCCATTACGTCATGCTTCAGAAATGTGGAAAATGGTCCGTTTTCAAATGTTTTATTTTTGAACGTCAGTTCACATTTGTAGGTGGATCATCAGTGTTAGAGCTAAAATTAGCATGTTTAAAGTGATTTTCATGCTTCCAGGGGCTCGGGAAGTTAATTAAATACCATTTGGAGGCATTTAATGTTCGAGCAAAAACGGCTGATTTTCGACAAAAGAGATAACACCCCCCCCATTACGTCATGCTTCAGAAATGTGGAAAATGGTCCATTTTCAAATGTTTTATTTTTGAACGTCAGTTCACATTTGTAGGTGGATCATCAGTGTTAGAGCTAAAATTAGCATGTTTAAAGTGATTTTCATGCTTCCAGGGGCTCGGGAAGTGAAATAAATACCATTTGGAGGCATTTAATGTTCGAGCAAAAACGGCTGATTTTCGACAAAAGAGATAACACCCCCCCATTACGTCATGCTTCAGAAATGTGGAAAATGGTCCGTTTTCAAATGTTTTATTTTTGAACGTCAATTCACATTTGTAGGTGGATCATCAGTGTTAGAGCTAAAATTAGCATGTTTAAAGTGATTTTCATGCTTCCAGGGGCCCAAAACACAAGATTTATGGAATGGTTAAAAGTGCATGAAAATGGCCAATTTACTCACTCTGAGTTCTCAAAAAGGGTTTCTTCACCCCGGGAAGTGAAATAAATACCATTTGGAGGCATTTAATGTTCGAGCAAAAACGGCTGATTTTCGACAAAAGAGATAACACCCCCCCATTACGTCATGCTTCAGAAATGTGGAAAATGGTCCGTTTTCAAATGTTTTATTTTTGAACGTCAGTTCACATTTGTAGGTGGATCATCAGTGTTAGAGCTAAAATTAGCATGTTTAAAGTGATTTTCATGCTTCCAGGGGCTCGGGAAGTTAATTAAATACCATTTGGAGGCATTTAATGTTCGAGCAAAAACGGCTGATTTTCGACAAAAGAGATAACACCCCCCCATTACGTCATGCTTCAGAAATGTGGAAAATGGTCCGTTTTCAAATGTTTTATTTTTGAACGTCAGTTCACATTTGTAGGTGGATCATCAGTGTTAGAGCTAAAATTAGCATGTTTAAAGTGATTTTCATGCTTCCAGGGGCTCGGGAAGTTAATTAAATACCATTTGGAGGCATTTAATGTTCGAGCAAAAACGGCTGATTTTCGACAAAAGAGATAACACCCCCCCATTACGTCATGCTTCAGAAATTTGGAAAATGGTCCGTTTTCAAATGTTTTATTTTTGAACGTCAGTTCACATTTGTAGGTGGATCATCAGTGTTAGAGCTAAAATTAGCATGTTTAAAGTGATTTTCATGCTTCCAGGGGCCCAAAACACAAGATTTATGGAATGGTTAAAAGTGCATGAAAATGGCCAATTTACTCACTCTGAGTTCTCAAAAAGGGTTTCTTCACCCCGGGAAGTTAATTAAATACCATTTGGAGGCATTTAATGTTCGAGCAAAAACGGCTGATTTTCGACAAAAGAGATAACACCCCCCATTACGTCATGCTTCAGAAATGTGGAAAATGGTCCGTTTTCAAATGTTTTATTTTTGAACGTCAGTTCACATTTGTAGGTGGATCATCAGTGTTAGAGCTAAAATTAGCATGTTTAAAGTGATTTTCATGCTTCCAGGGGCTCGGGAAGTTAATTAAATACCATTTGGAGGCATTTAATGTTCGAGCAAAAACGGCTGATTTTCGACAAAAGAGATAACACCCCCCCATTACGTCATGCTTCAGAAATGTGGAAAATGGTCCGTTTTCAAATGTTTTATTTTTGAACGTCAGTTCACATTTGTAGGTGGATCATCAGTGTTAGAGCTAAAATTAGCATGTTTAAAGTGATTTTCATGCTTCCAGGGGCTCGGGAAGTTAATTAAATACCATTTGGAGGCATTTAATGTTCGAGCAAAAACGGCTGATTTTCGACAAAAGAGATAACACCCCCCATTACGTCATGCTTCAGAAATTTGGAAAATGGTCCGTTTTCAAATGTTTTATTTTTGAACGTCAGTTCACATTTGTAGGTGGATCATCAGTGTTAGAGCTAAAATTAGCATGTTTAAAGTGATTTTCATGCTTCCAGGGGCCCAAAACACAAGATTTATGGAATGGTTAAAAGTGCATGAAAATGGCCAATTTACTCACTCTGAGTTCTCAAAAAGGGTTTCTTCACCCCGGGAAGTTAATTAAATACCATTTGGAGGCATTTAATGTTCGAGCAAAAACGGCTGATTTTCGACAAAAGAGATAACACCCCCATTACGTCATGCTTCAGAAATGTGGAAAATGGTCCGTTTTCAAATGTTTTATTTTTGAACGTCAGTTCACATTTGTAGGTGGATCATCAGTGTTAGAGCTAAAATTAGCATGTTTAAAGTGATTTTCATGCTTCCAGGGGCTCGGGAAGTTAATTAAATACCATTTGGAGGCATTTAATGTTCGAGCAAAAACGGCTGATTTTCGACAAAAGAGATAACACCCCCCCATTACGTCATGCTTCAGAAATGTGGAAAATGGTCCGTTTTCAAATGTTTTATTTTTGAACGTCAGTTCACATTTGTAGGTGGATCATCAGTGTTAGAGCTAAAATTAGCATGTTTAAAGTGATTTTCATGCTTCCAGGGGCTCGGGAAGTGAAATAAATACCATTTGGAGGCATTTAATGTTCGAGCAAAAACGGCTGATTTTCGACAAAAGAGATAACACCCCCCCATTACGTCATGCTTCAGAAATGTGGAAAATGGTCCGTTTTCAAATGTTTTATTTTTGAACGTCAGTTCACATTTGTAGGTGGATCATCAGTGTTAGAGCTAAAATTAGCATGTTTAAAGTGATTTTCATGCTTCCAGGGGCTCGGGAAGTTAATTAAATACCATTTGGAGGCATTTAATGTTCGAGCGAAAACGGCTGATTTTCGACAAAAGAGATAACACCCCCCCATTACGTCATGCTTCAGAAATGTGGAAAATGGTCCGTTTTCAAATGTTTTATTTTTGAACGTCAGTTCACATTTGTAGGTGGATCATCAGTGTTAGAGCTAAAATTAGCATGTTTAAAGTGATTTTCATGCTTCCAGGGGCCCAAAACACAAGATTAATGGAATGGTTAAAAGTGCATGAAAATGGCCAATTTACTCACTCTGAGTTCTCAAAAAGGGTTTCTTCACCCCGGGAAGTGAAATAAATACCATTTGGAGGCATTTAATGTTCGAGCAAAAACGGCTGATTTTCGACAAAAGAGATAACACCCCCATTACGTCATGCTTCAGAAATGTGGAAAATGGTCCGTTTTCAAATGTTTTATTTTTGAACGTCAGTTCACATTTGTAGGTGGATCATCAGTGTTAGAGCTAAAATTAGCATGTTTAAAGTGATTTTCATGCTTCCAGGGGCTCGGGAAGTTAATTAAATACCATTTGGAGGCATTTAATGTTCGAGCAAAAACGGCTGATTTTCGACAAAAGAGATAACACCCCCCCATTACGTCATGCTTCAGAAATGTGGAAAATGGTCCGTTTTCAAATGTTTTATTTTTGAACGTCAGTTCACATTTGTAGGTGGATCATCAGTGTTAGAGCTAAAATTAGCATGTTTAAAGTGATTTTCATGCTTCCAGGGGCTCGGGAAGTGAAATAAATACCATTTGGAGGCATTTAATGTTCGAGCAAAAACGGCTGATTTTCGACAAAAGAGATAACACCCCCCCCATTACGTCATGCTTCAGAAATGTGGAAAATGGTCCGTTTTCAAATGTTTTATTTTTGAACGTCAGTTCACATTTGTAGGTGGATCATCAGTGTTAGAGCTAAAATTAGCATGTTTAAAGTGATTTTCATGCTTCCAGGGGCTCGGGAAGTTAATTAAATACCATTTGGAGGCATTTAATGTTCGAGCGAAAACGGCTGATTTTCGACAAAAGAGATAACACCCCCCCATTACGTCATGCTTCAGAAATGTGGAAAATGGTCCGTTTTCAAATGTTTTATTTTTGAACGTCAGTTCACATTTGTAGGTGGATCATCAGTGTTAGAGCTAAAATTAGCATGTTTAAAGTGATTTTCATGCTTCCAGGGGCCCAAAACACAAGATTAATGGAATGGTTAAAAGTGCATGAAAATGGCCAATTTACTCACTCTGAGTTCTCAAAAAGGGTTTCTTCACCCCGGGAAGTGAAATAAATACCATTTGGAGGCATTTAATGTTCGAGCAAAAACGGCTGATTTTCGACAAAAGAGATAACACCCCCATTACGTCATGCTTCAGAAATGTGGAAAATGGTCCGTTTTCAAATGTTTTATTTTTGAACGTCAGTTCACATTTGTAGGTGGATCATCAGTGTTAGAGCTAAAATTAGCATGTTTAAAGTGATTTTCATGCTTCCAGGGGCTCGGGAAGTTAATTAAATACCATTTGGAGGCATTTAATGTTCGAGCAAAAACGGCTGATTTTCGACAAAAGAGATAACACCCCCCCCATTACGTCATGCTTCAGAAATGTGGAAAATGGTCCGTTTTCAAATGTTTTATTTTTGAACGTCAGTTCACATTTGTAGGTGGATCATCAGTGTTAGAGCTAAAATTAGCATGTTTAAAGTGATTTTCATGCTTCCAGGGGCTCGGGAAGTTAATTAAATACCATTTGGAGGCATTTAATGTTCGAGCAAAAACGGCTGATTTTCGACAAAAGAGATAACACCCCCCCCCATTACGTCATGCTTCAGAAATGTGGAAAATGGTCCGTTTTCAAATGTTTTATTTTTGAATGTCAGTTCACATTTGTAGGTGGATCATCAGTGTTAGAGCTAAAATTAGCATGTTTAAAGTGATTTTCATGCTTCCAGGGGCTCGGGAAGTTAATTAGATACCATTTGGAGGCATTTAATGTTCGAGCAAAAACGGCTGATTTTCGACAAACGAGATAACACCCCCCCATTACGTCATGCTTCAGAAATGTGGAAAATGGTCCGTTTTCAAATGTTTTATTTTTGAACGTCAGTTCACATTTGTAGGTGGATCATCAGTGTTAGAGCTAAAATTAGCATGTTTAAAGTGATTTTCATGCTTCCAGGGGCTCGGGAAGTGAAATAAATACCATTTGGAGGCATTTAATGTTCGAGCAAAAACGGCTGATTTTCGACAAAAGAGATAACAACCCCCCATTACGTCATGCTTCAGAAATGTGGAAAATGGTCCGTTTTCAAATGTTTTATTTTTGAACGTCAGTTCACATTTGTAGGTGGATCATCAGTGTTAGAGCTAAAATTAGCATGTTTAAAGTGATTTTCATGCTTCCAGGGGCTCGGGAAGTTAATTAAATACCATTTGGAGGCATTTAATGTTCGAGCAAAAACGGCTGATTTTCGACAAAAGAGATAACACCCCCCCATTACGTCATGCTTCAGAAATGTGGAAAATGGTCCGTTTTCAAATGTTTTATTTTTGAACGTCAGTTCACATTTGTAGGTGGATCATCAGTGTTAGAGCTACAATTAGCATGTTTAAAGTGATTTTCATGCTTCCAGGGGCCCAAAACACAAGATTAATGGAATGGTTAAAAGTGCATGAAAATGGCCAATTTACTCACTCTGAGTTCTCAAAAAGGGTTTCTTCACCCCGGGAAGTGAAATAAATACCATTTGGAGGCATTTAATGTTCGAGCAAAAACGGCTGATTTTCAACAAAAGAGATAACACCCCCCCATTACGTCATGCTTCAGAAATGTGGAAAATGGTCCGTTTTCAAATGTTTTATTTTTGAACGTCAGTTCACATTTGTAGGTGGATCATCAGTGTTAGAGCTAAAATTAGCATGTTTAAAGTGATTTTCATGCTTCCAGGGGCTCGGGAAGTGAAATAAATACCATTTGGAGGCATTTAATGTTCGAGCAAAAACGGCTGATTTTCGACAAAAGAGATAACACCCCCCCATTACGTCATGCTTCAGAAATGTGGAAAATGGTCCGTTTTCAAATGTTTTATTTTTGAACGTCAGTTCACATTTGTAGGTGGATCATCAGTGTTAGAGCTAAAATTAGCATGTTTAAAGTGATTTTCATGCTTCCAGGGGCCCAAAACACAAGATTTATGGAATGGTTAAAAGTGCATGAAAATGGCCAATTTACTCACTCTGAGTTCTCAAAAAGGGTTTCTTCACCCCGGGAAGTGAAATAAATACCATTTGGAGGCATTTAATGTTCGAGCAAAAACGGCTGATTTTCGACAAAAGAGATAACACCCCCCCATTACGTCATGCTTCAGAAATGTGGAAAATGGTCCGTTTTCAAATGTTTTATTTTTGAACGTCAGTTCACATTTGTAGGTGGATCATCAGTGTTAGAGCTAAAATTAGCATGTTTAAAGTGATTTTCATGCTTCCAGGGGCTCGGGAAGTTAATTAAATACCATTTGGAGGCATTTAATGTTCGAGCAAAAACGGCTGATTTTCGACAAAAGAGATAACACCCCCCCATTACGTCATGCTTCAGAAATGTGGAAAATGGTCCGTTTTCAAATGTTTTATTTTTGAACGTCAGTTCACATTTGTAGGTGGATCATCAGTGTTAGAGCTAAAATTAGCATGTTTAAAGTGATTTTCATGCTTCCAGGGGCTCGGGAAGTTAATTAAATACCATTTGGAGGCATTTAATGTTCGAGCAAAAACGGCTGATTTTCGACAAAAGAGATAAACCCCCCCATTACGTCATGCTTCAGAAATTTGGAAAATGGTCCGTTTTCAAATGTTTTATTTTTGAACGTCAGTTCACATTTGTAGGTGGATCATCAGTGTTAGAGCTAAAATTAGCATGTTTAAAGTGATTTTCATGCTTCCAGGGGCCCAAAACACAAGATTTATGGAATGGTTAAAAGTGCATGAAAATGGCCAATTTACTCACTCTGAGTTCTCAAAAAGGGTTTCTTCACCCCGGGAAGTTAATTAAATACCATTTGGAGGCATTTAATGTTCGAGCAAAAACGGCTGATTTTCGACAAAAGAGATAACACCCCCATTACGTCATGCTTCAGAAATGTGGAAAATGGTCCGTTTTCAAATGTTTTATTTTTGAACGTCAGTTCACATTTGTAGGTGGATCATCAGTGTTAGAGCTAAAATAAGCATGTTTAAAGGGATTTTCATGCTTCCAGGGGCTCGGGAAGTTAATTAAATACCATTTGGAGGCATTTAATGTTCGAGCAAAAACGGCTGATTTTCGACAAAAGAGATAACACCCCCCCATTACGTCATGCTTCAGAAATGTGGAAAATGGTCCGTTTTCAAATGTTTTATTTTTGAACGTCAGTTCAAATTTGTAGGTGGATCATCAGTGTTAGAGCTAAAATTAGCATGTTTAAAGTGATTTTCATGCTTCCAGGGGCTCGGGAAGTGAAATAAATACCATTTGGAGGCATTTAATGTTCGAGCAAAAACGGCTGATTTTCGACAAAAGAGATAACACCCCCCCATTACGTCATGCTTCAGAAATGTGGAAAATGGTCCGTTTTCAAATGTTTTATTTTTGAACGTCAGTTCACATTTGTAGGTGGATCATCAGTGTTAGAGCTAAAATTAGCATGTTTAAAGTGATTTTCATGCTTCCAGGGGCTCGGGAAGTTAATTAAATACCATTTGGAGGCATTTAATGTTCGAGCAAAAACGGCTGATTTTCGACAAAAGAGATAACACCCCCCCATTACGTCATGCTTCAGAAATGTGGAAAATGGTCCGTTTTCAAATGTTTTATTTTTGAACGTCAGTTCACATTTGTAGGTGGATCATCAGTGTTAGAGCTAAAATTAGCATGTTTAAAGTGATTTTCATGCTTCCAGGGGCCCAAAACACAAGATTAATGGAATGGTTAAAAGTGCATGAAAATGGCCAATTTACTCACTCTGAGTTCTCAAAAAGGGTTTCTTCACCCCGGGAAGTGAAATAAATACCATTTGGAGGCATTTAATGTTCGAGCAAAAACGGCTGATTTTCGACAAAAGAGATAACACCCCCCCATTACGTCATGCTTCAGAAATGTGGAAAATGGTCCGTTTTCAAATGTTTTATTTTTGAACGTCAGTTCACATTTGTAGGTGGATCATCAGTGTTAGAGCTAAAATTAGCATGTTTAAAGTGATTTTCATGCTTCCAGGGGCTCGGGAAGTTAATTAAATACCATTTGGAGGCATTTAATGTTCGAGCAAAAACGGCTGATTTTCGACAAAAGAGATAACACCCCCCCCATTACGTCATGCTTCAGAAATGTGGAAAATGGTCCATTTTCAAATGTTTTATTTTTGAACGTCAGTTCACATTTGTAGGTGGATCATCAGTGTTAGAGCTAAAATTAGCATGTTTAAAGTGATTTTCATGCTTCCAGGGGCTCGGGAAGTGAAATAAATACCATTTGGAGGCATTTAATGTTCGAGCAAAAACGGCTGATTTTCGACAAAAGAGATAACACCCCCCCATTACGTCATGCTTCAGAAATGTGGAAAATGGTCCGTTTTCAAATGTTTTATTTTTGAACGTCAATTCACATTTGTAGGTGGATCATCAGTGTTAGAGCTAAAATTAGCATGTTTAAAGTGATTTTCATGCTTCCAGGGGCCCAAAACACAAGATTTATGGAATGGTTAAAAGTGCATGAAAATGGCCAATTTACTCACTCTGAGTTCTCAAAAAGGGTTTCTTCACCCCGGGAAGTGAAATAAATACCATTTGGAGGCATTTAATGTTCGAGCAAAAACGGCTGATTTTCGACAAAAGAGATAACACCCCCCCATTACGTCATGCTTCAGAAATGTGGAAAATGGTCCGTTTTCAAATGTTTTATTTTTGAACGTCAGTTCACATTTGTAGGTGGATCATCAGTGTTAGAGCTAAAATTAGCATGTTTAAAGTGATTTTCATGCTTCCAGGGGCTCGGGAAGTTAATTAAATACCATTTGGAGGCATTTAATGTTCGAGCAAAAACGGCTGATTTTCGACAAAAGAGATAACACCCCCCCATTACGTCATGCTTCAGAAATGTGGAAAATGGTCCGTTTTCAAATGTTTTATTTTTGAACGTCAGTTCACATTTGTAGGTGGATCATCAGTGTTAGAGCTAAAATTAGCATGTTTAAAGTGATTTTCATGCTTCCAGGGGCTCGGGAAGTTAATTAAATACCATTTGGAGGCATTTAATGTTCGAGCAAAAACGGCTGATTTTCGACAAAAGAGATAACACCCCCCCATTACGTCATGCTTCAGAAATTTGGAAAATGGTCCGTTTTCAAATGTTTTATTTTTGAACGTCAGTTCACATTTGTAGGTGGATCATCAGTGTTAGAGCTAAAATTAGCATGTTTAAAGTGATTTTCATGCTTCCAGGGGCCCAAAACACAAGATTTATGGAATGGTTAAAAGTGCATGAAAATGGCCAATTTACTCACTCTGAGTTCTCAAAAAGGGTTTCTTCACCCCGGGAAGTTAATTAAATACCATTTGGAGGCATTTAATGTTCGAGCAAAAACGGCTGATTTTCGACAAAAGAGATAACACCCCCCATTACGTCATGCTTCAGAAATGTGGAAAATGGTCCGTTTTCAAATGTTTTATTTTTGAACGTCAGTTCACATTTGTAGGTGGATCATCAGTGTTAGAGCTAAAATTAGCATGTTTAAAGTGATTTTCATGCTTCCAGGGGCTCGGGAAGTTAATTAAATACCATTTGGAGGCATTTAATGTTCGAGCAAAAACGGCTGATTTTCGACAAAAGAGATAACACCCCCCCATTACGTCATGCTTCAGAAATGTGGAAAATGGTCCGTTTTCAAATGTTTTATTTTTGAACGTCAGTTCACATTTGTAGGTGGATCATCAGTGTTAGAGCTAAAATTAGCATGTTTAAAGTGATTTTCATGCTTCCAGGGGCTCGGGAAGTTAATTAAATACCATTTGGAGGCATTTAATGTTCGAGCAAAAACGGCTGATTTTCGACAAAAGAGATAACACCCCCCATTACGTCATGCTTCAGAAATTTGGAAAATGGTCCGTTTTCAAATGTTTTATTTTTGAACGTCAGTTCACATTTGTAGGTGGATCATCAGTGTTAGAGCTAAAATTAGCATGTTTAAAGTGATTTTCATGCTTCCAGGGGCCCAAAACACAAGATTTATGGAATGGTTAAAAGTGCATGAAAATGGCCAATTTACTCACTCTGAGTTCTCAAAAAGGGTTTCTTCACCCCGGGAAGTTAATTAAATACCATTTGGAGGCATTTAATGTTCGAGCAAAAACGGCTGATTTTCGACAAAAGAGATAACACCCCCATTACGTCATGCTTCAGAAATGTGGAAAATGGTCCGTTTTCAAATGTTTTATTTTTGAACGTCAGTTCACATTTGTAGGTGGATCATCAGTGTTAGAGCTAAAATTAGCATGTTTAAAGTGATTTTCATGCTTCCAGGGGCTCGGGAAGTTAATTAAATACCATTTGGAGGCATTTAATGTTCGAGCAAAAACGGCTGATTTTCGACAAAAGAGATAACACCCCCCCATTACGTCATGCTTCAGAAATGTGGAAAATGGTCCGTTTTCAAATGTTTTATTTTTGAACGTCAGTTCACATTTGTAGGTGGATCATCAGTGTTAGAGCTAAAATTAGCATGTTTAAAGTGATTTTCATGCTTCCAGGGGCTCGGGAAGTGAAATAAATACCATTTGGAGGCATTTAATGTTCGAGCAAAAACGGCTGATTTTCGACAAAAGAGATAACACCCCCCCATTACGTCATGCTTCAGAAATGTGGAAAATGGTCCGTTTTCAAATGTTTTATTTTTGAACGTCAGTTCACATTTGTAGGTGGATCATCAGTGTTAGAGCTAAAATTAGCATGTTTAAAGTGATTTTCATGCTTCCAGGGGCTCGGGAAGTTAATTAAATACCATTTGGAGGCATTTAATGTTCGAGCGAAAATGGCTGATTTTCGACAAAAGAGATAACACCCCCCCATTACGTCATGCTTCAGAAATGTGGAAAATGGTCCGTTTTCAAATGTTTTATTTTTGAACGTCAGTTCACATTTGTAGGTGGATCATCAGTGTTAGAGCTAAAATTAGCATGTTTAAAGTGATTTTCATGCTTCCAGGGGCCCAAAACACAAGATTAATGGAATGGTTAAAAGTGCATGAAAATGGCCAATTTACTCACTCTGAGTTCTCAAAAAGGGTTTCTTCACCCCGGGAAGTGAAATAAATACCATTTGGAGGCATTTAATGTTCGAGCAAAAACGGCTGATTTTCGACAAAAGAGATAACACCCCCATTACGTCATGCTTCAGAAATGTGGAAAATGGTCCGTTTTCAAATGTTTTATTTTTGAACGTCAGTTCACATTTGTAGGTGGATCATCAGTGTTAGAGCTAAAATTAGCATGTTTAAAGTGATTTTCATGCTTCCAGGGGCTCGGGAAGTTAATTAAATACCATTTGGAGGCATTTAATGTTCGAGCAAAAACGGCTGATTTTCGACAAAAGAGATAACACCCCCCCATTACGTCATGCTTCAGAAATTTGGAAAATGGTCCGTTTTCAAATGTTTTATTTTTGAACGTCAGTTCACATTTGTAGGTGGATCATCAGTGTTAGAGCTAAAATTAGCATGTTTAAAGTGATTTTCATGCTTCCAGGGGCCCAAAACACAAGATTTATGGAATGGTTAAAAGTGCATGAAAATGGCCAATTTACTCACTCTGAGTTCTCAAAAAGGGTTTCTTCACCCCGGGAAGTTAATTAAATACCATTTGGAGGCATTTAATGTTCGAGCAAAAACGGCTGATTTTCGACAAAAGAGATAACACCCCCCATTACGTCATGCTTCAGAAATGTGGAAAATGGTCCGTTTTCAAATGTTTTATTTTTGAACGTCAGTTCACATTTGTAGGTGGATCATCAGTGTTAGAGCTAAAATTAGCATGTTTAAAGTGATTTTCATGCTTCCAGGGGCTCGGGAAGTTAATTAAATACCATTTGGAGGCATTTAATGTTCGAGCAAAAACGGCTGATTTTCGACAAAAGAGATAACACCCCCCCATTACGTCATGCTTCAGAAATGTGGAAAATGGTCCGTTTTCAAATGTTTTATTTTTGAACGTCAGTTCACATTTGTAGGTGGATCATCAGTGTTAGAGCTAAAATTAGCATGTTTAAAGTGATTTTCATGCTTCCAGGGGCTCGGGAAGTGAAATAAATACCATTTGGAGGCATTTAATGTTCGAGCAAAAACGGCTGATTTTCGACAAAAGAGATAACACCCCCCCCATTACGTCATGCTTCAGAAATGTGGAAAATGGTCCGTTTTCAAATGTTTTATTTTTGAACGTCAGTTCACATTTGTAGGTGGATCATCAGTGTTAGAGCTAAAATTAGCATGTTTAAAGTGATTTTCATGCTTCCAGGGGCTCGGGAAGTTAATTAAATACCATTTGGAGGCATTTAATGTTCGAGCGAAAACGGCTGATTTTCGACAAAAGAGATAACACCCCCCCATTACGTCATGCTTCAGAAATGTGGAAAATGGTCCGTTTTCAAATGTTTTATTTTTGAACGTCAGTTCACATTTGTAGGTGGATCATCAGTGTTAGAGCTAAAATTAGCATGTTTAAAGTGATTTTCATGCTTCCAGGGGCCCAAAACACAAGATTAATGGAATGGTTAAAAGTGCATGAAAATGGCCAATTTACTCACTCTGAGTTCTCAAAAAGGGTTTCTTCACCCCGGGAAGTGAAATAAATACCATTTGGAGGCATTTAATGTTCGAGCAAAAACGGCTGATTTTCGACAAAAGAGATAACACCCCCATTACGTCATGCTTCAGAAATGTGGAAAATGGTCCGTTTTCAAATGTTTTATTTTTGAACGTCAGTTCACATTTGTAGGTGGATCATCAGTGTTAGAGCTAAAATTAGCATGTTTAAAGTGATTTTCATGCTTCCAGGGGCTCGGGAAGTTAATTAAATACCATTTGGAGGCATTTAATGTTCGAGCAAAAACGGCTGATTTTCGACAAAAGAGATAACACCCCCCCCATTACGTCATGCTTCAGAAATGTGGAAAATGGTCCGTTTTCAAATGTTTTATTTTTGAACGTCAGTTCACATTTGTAGGTGGATCATCAGTGTTAGAGCTAAAATTAGCATGTTTAAAGTGATTTTCATGCTTCCAGGGGCTCGGGAAGTTAATTAAATACCATTTGGAGGCATTTAATGTTCGAGCAAAAACGGCTGATTTTCGACAAAAGAGATAACACCCCCCCCCATTACGTCATGCTTCAGAAATGTGGAAAATGGTCCGTTTTCAAATGTTTTATTTTTGAATGTCAGTTCACATTTGTAGGTGGATCATCAGTGTTAGAGCTAAAATTAGCATGTTTAAAGTGATTTTCATGCTTCCAGGGGCTCGGGAAGTTAATTAGATACCATTTGGAGGCATTTAATGTTCGAGCAAAAACGGCTGATTTTCGACAAAAGAGATAACACCCCCCCATTACGTCATGCTTCAGAAATGTGGAAAATGGTCCGTTTTCAAATGTTTTATTTTTGAACGTCAGTTCACATTTGTAGGTGGATCATCAGTGTTAGAGCTAAAATTAGCATGTTTAAAGTGATTTTCATGCTTCCAGGGGCTCGGGAAGTGAAATAAATACCATTTGGAGGCATTTAATGTTCGAGCAAAAACGGCTGATTTTCGACAAAAGAGATAACAACCCCCCATTACGTCATGCTTCAGAAATGTGGAAAATGGTCCGTTTTCAAATGTTTTATTTTTGAACGTCAGTTCACATTTGTAGGTGGATCATCAGTGTTAGAGCTAAAATTAGCATGTTTAAAGTGATTTTCATGCTTCCAGGGGCTCGGGAAGTTAATTAAATACCATTTGGAGGCATTTAATGTTCGAGCAAAAACGGCTGATTTTCGACAAAAGAGATAACACCCCCCCATTACGTCATGCTTCAGAAATGTGGAAAATGGTCCGTTTTCAAATGTTTTATTTTTGAACGTCAGTTCACATTTGTAGGTGGATCATCAGTGTTAGAGCTACAATTAGCATGTTTAAAGTGATTTTCATGCTTCCAGGGGCCCAAAACACAAGATTAATGGAATGGTTAAAAGTGCATGAAAATGGCCAATTTACTCACTCTGAGTTCTCAAAAAGGGTTTCTTCACCCCGGGAAGTGAAATAAATACCATTTGGAGGCATTTAATGTTCGAGCAAAAACGGCTGATTTTCAACAAAAGAGATAACACCCCCCCATTACGTCATGCTTCAGAAATGTGGAAAATGGTCCGTTTTCAAATGTTTTATTTTTGAACGTCAGTTCACATTTGTAGGTGGATCATCAGTGTTAGAGCTAAAATTAGCATGTTTAAAGTGATTTTCATGCTTCCAGGGGCTCGGGAAGTGAAATAAATACCATTTGGAGGCATTTAATGTTCGAGCAAAAACGGCTGATTTTCGACAAAAGAGATAACACCCCCCCATTACGTCATGCTTCAGAAATGTGGAAAATGGTCCGTTTTCAAATGTTTTATTTTTGAACGTCAGTTCACATTTGTAGGTGGATCATCAGTGTTAGAGCTAAAATTAGCATGTTTAAAGTGATTTTCATGCTTCCAGGGGCCCAAAACACAAGATTTATGGAATGGTTAAAAGTGCATGAAAATGGCCAATTTACTCACTCTGAGTTCTCAAAAAGGGTTTCTTCACCCCGGGAAGTGAAATAAATACCATTTGGAGGCATTTAATGTTCGAGCAAAAACGGCTGATTTTCGACAAAAGAGATAACACCCCCCCATTACGTCATGCTTCAGAAATGTGGAAAATGGTCCGTTTTCAAATGTTTTATTTTTGAACGTCAGTTCACATTTGTAGGTGGATCATCAGTGTTAGAGCTAAAATTAGCATGTTTAAAGTGATTTTCATGCTTCCAGGGGCTCGGGAAGTTAATTAAATACCATTTGGAGGCATTTAATGTTCGAGCAAAAACGGCTGATTTTCGACAAAAGAGATAACACCCCCCCATTACGTCATGCTTCAGAAATGTGGAAAATGGTCCGTTTTCAAATGTTTTATTTTTGAACGTCAGTTCACATTTGTAGGTGGATCATCAGTGTTAGAGCTAAAATTAGCATGTTTAAAGTGATTTTCATGCTTCCAGGGGCTCGGGAAGTTAATTAAATACCATTTGGAGGCATTTAATGTTCGAGCAAAAACGGCTGATTTTCGACAAAAGAGATAAACCCCCCCATTACGTCATGCTTCAGAAATTTGGAAAATGGTCCGTTTTCAAATGTTTTATTTTTGAACGTCAGTTCACATTTGTAGGTGGATCATCAGTGTTAGAGCTAAAATTAGCATGTTTAAAGTGATTTTCATGCTTCCAGGGGCCCAAAACACAAGATTTATGGAATGGTTAAAAGTGCATGAAAATGGCCAATTTACTCACTCTGAGTTCTCAAAAAGGGTTTCTTCACCCCGGGAAGTTAATTAAATACCATTTGGAGGCATTTAATGTTCGAGCAAAAACGGCTGATTTTCGACAAAAGAGATAACACCCCCATTACGTCATGCTTCAGAAATGTGGAAAATGGTCCGTTTTCAAATGTTTTATTTTTGAACGTCAGTTCACATTTGTAGGTGGATCATCAGTGTTAGAGCTAAAATAAGCATGTTTAAAGGGATTTTCATGCTTCCAGGGGCTCGGGAAGTTAATTAAATACCATTTGGAGGCATTTAATGTTCGAGCAAAAACGGCTGATTTTCGACAAAAGAGATAACACCCCCCCATTACGTCATGCTTCAGAAATGTGGAAAATGGTCCGTTTTCAAATGTTTTATTTTTGAACGTCAGTTCAAATTTGTAGGTGGATCATCAGTGTTAGAGCTAAAATTAGCATGTTTAAAGTGATTTTCATGCTTCCAGGGGCTCGGGAAGTGAAATAAATACCATTTGGAGGCATTTAATGTTCGAGCAAAAACGGCTGATTTTCGACAAAAGAGATAACACCCCCCCATTACGTCATGCTTCAGAAATGTGGAAAATGGTCCGTTTTCAAATGTTTTATTTTTGAACGTCAGTTCACATTTGTAGGTGGATCATCAGTGTTAGAGCTAAAATTAGCATGTTTAAAGTGATTTTCATGCTTCCAGGGGCTCGGGAAGTTAATTAAATACCATTTGGAGGCATTTAATGTTCGAGCAAAAACGGCTGATTTTCGACAAAAGAGATAACACCCCCCCATTACGTCATGCTTCAGAAATGTGGAAAATGGTCCGTTTTCAAATGTTTTATTTTTGAACGTCAGTTCACATTTGTAGGTGGATCATCAGTGTTAGAGCTAAAATTAGCATGTTTAAAGTGATTTTCATGCTTCCAGGGGCCCAAAACACAAGATTAATGGAATGGTTAAAAGTGCATGAAAATGGCCAATTTACTCACTCTGAGTTCTCAAAAAGGGTTTCTTCACCCCGGGAAGTGAAATAAATACCATTTGGAGGCATTTAATGTTCGAGCAAAAACGGCTGATTTTCGACAAAAGAGATAACACCCCCCCATTACGTCATGCTTCAGAAATGTGGAAAATGGTCCGTTTTCAAATGTTTTATTTTTGAACGTCAGTTCACATTTGTAGGTGGATCATCAGTGTTAGAGCTAAAATTAGCATGGTTAAAGTGATTTTCATGCTTCCAGGGGCTCGGGAAGTTAATTAAATACCATTTGGAGGCATTTAATGTTCGAGCAAAAACGGCTGATTTTCGACAAAAGAGATAACACCCCCCCATTACGTCATGCTTCAGAAATGTGGAAAATGGTCCGTTTTCAAATGTTTTATTTTTGAACGTCAGTTCACATTTGTAGGTGGATCATCAGTGTTAGAGCTAAAATTAGCATGTTTAAAGTGATTTTCATGCTTCCAGGGGCTCGGGAAGTTAATTAAATACCATTTGGAGGCATTTAATGTTCGAGCAAAAACGGCTGATTTTCGACAAAAGAGATAACACCCCCCCCATTACGTCATGCTTCAGAAATGTGGAAAATGGTCCATTTTCAAATGTTTTATTTTTGAACGTCAGTTCACATTTGTAGGTGGATCATCAGTGTTAGAGCTAAAATTAGCATGTTTAAAGTGATTTTCATGCTTCCAGGGTCTCGGGAAGTTAATTAAATACCATTTGGAGGCATTTAATGTTCGAGCAAAAATGGCTGATTTTCGACAAAAGAGATAACACCCCCCCATTACGTCATGCTTCAGAAATGTGGAAAATGGTCCGTTTTCAAATGTTTTATTTTTGAACGTCAGTTCACATTTGTAGGTGGATCATCAGTGTTAGAGCTAAAATTAGCATGTTTAAAGTGATTTTCATGCTTCCAGGGGCTCGGGAAGTGAAATAAATACCATTTGGAGGCATTTAATGTTCGAGCAAAAACGGCTGATTTTCGACAAAAGAGATAACACCCCCCCATTACGTCATGCTTCAGAAATGTGGAAAATGGTCCGTTTTCAAATGTTTTATTTTTGAACGTCAGTTCACATTTGTAGGTGGATCATCAGTGTTAGAGCTAAAATTAGCATGTTTAAAGTGATTTTCATGCGTCCAGGGGCTCGGGAAGTGAAATAAATACCATTTGGAGGCATTTAATGTTCGAGCAAAAACGGCTGATTTTCGACAAAAGAGATAACACCCCCCCATTACGTCATGCTTCAGAAATGTGGAAAATGGTCCGTTTTCAAATGTTTTATTTTTGAACGTCAGTTCACATTTGTAGGTGGATCATCAGTGTTAGAGCTAAAATTAGCATGTTTAAAGTGATTTTCATGCTTCCAGGGTCCAAAACACAAGATTAATGGAATGGTTAAAAGTGCATGAAAATGGCCAATTTACTCACTCTGAGTTCTCAAAAAGGGTTTCTTCACCCCGGGAAGTGAAATAAATACCATTTGGAGGCATTTAATGTTCGAGCAAAAACGGCTGATTTTCGACAAAAGAGATAACACCCCCCCATTACGTCATGCTTCAGAAATGTGGAAAATGGTCCGTTTTCAAATGTTTTATTTTTGAACGTCAGTTCACATTTGTAGGTGGATCATCAGTGTTAGAGCTAAAATTAGCATGGTTAAAGTGATTTTCATGCTTCCAGGGGCTCGGGAAGTTAATTAAATACCATTTGGAGGCATTTAATGTTCGAGCAAAAACGGCTGATTTTCGACAAAAGAGATAACACCCCCCCATTACGTCATGCTTCAGAAATGTGGAAAATGGTCCGTTTTCAAATGTTTTATTTTTGAACGTCAGTTCACATTTGTAGGTGGATCATCAGTGTTAGAGCTAAAATTAGCATGTTTAAAGTGATTTTCATGCTTCCAGGGGCTCGGGAAGTTAATTAAATACCATTTGGAGGCATTTAATGTTCGAGCAAAAACGGCTGATTTTCGACAAAAGAGATAACACCCCCCCCATTACGTCATGCTTCAGAAATGTGGAAAATGGTCCATTTTCAAATGTTTTATTTTTGAACGTCAGTTCACATTTGTAGGTGGATCATCAGTGTTAGAGCTAAAATTAGCATGTTTAAAGTGATTTTCATGCTTCCAGGGGCTCGGGAAGTTAATTAAATACCATTTGGAGGCATTTAATGTTCGAGCAAAAATGGCTGATTTTCGACAAAAGAGATAACACCCCCCCATTACGTCATGCTTCAGAAATGTGGAAAATGGTCCGTTTTCAAATGTTTTATTTTTGAACGTCAGTTCACATTTGTAGGTGGATCATCAGTGTTAGAGCTAAAATTAGCATGTTTAAAGTGATTTTCATGCTTCCAGGGGCTCGGGAAGTGAAATAAATACCATTTGGAGGCATTTAATGTTCGAGCAAAAACGGCTGATTTTCGACAAAAGAGATAACACCCCCCCATTACGTCATGCTTCAGAAATGTGGAAAATGGTCCGTTTTCAAATGTTTTATTTTTGAACGTCAGTTCACATTTGTAGGTGGATCATCAGTGTTAGAGCTAAAATTAGCATGTTTAAAGTGATTTTCATGCTTTCAGGGGCCCAAAACACAAGATTAATGGAATGGTTAAAAGTGCATGAAAATGGCCAATTTACTCACTCTGAGTTCTCAAAAAGGGTTTCTTCACCCCGGGAAGTGAAATAAATACCATTTGGAGGCATTTAATGTTCGAGCAAAAACGGCTGATTTTCGACAAAAGAGATAACACCCCCCCATTACGTCATGCTTCAGAAATGTGGAAAATGGTCCGTTTTCAAATGTTTTATTTTTGAACGTCAGTTCACATTTGTAGGTGGATCATCAGTGTTAGAGCTAAAATTAGCATGTTTAAAGTGATTTTCATGCTTCCAGGGGCTCGGGAAGTTAATTAAATAACATTTGGAGGCATTTAATGTTCGAGCAAAAACGGCTGATTTTCGACAAAAGAGATAACACCCCCCCATTACGTCATGCTTCAGAAATGTGGAAAATGGTCCGTTTTCAAATGTTTTATTTTTGAACGTCAGTTCACATTTGTAGGTGGATCATCAGTGTTAGAGCTAAAATTAGCATGTTTAAAGTGATTTTCATGCTTCCAGGGGCTCGGGAAGTGAAATAAATACCATTTGGAGGCATTTAATGTTCGAGCAAAAACGGCTGATTTTCGACAAAAGAGATAACACCCCCCCATTACGTCATGCTTCAGAAATTTGGAAAATGGTCCGTTTTCAAATGTTTTATTTTTGAACGTCAATTCACATTTGTAGGTGGATCATCAGTGTTAGAGCTAAAATTAGCATGTTTAAAGTGATTTTCATGCTTCCAGGGGCCCAAAACACAAGATTTATGGAATGGTTAAAAGTGCATGAAAATGGCCAATTTACTCACTCTGAGTTCTCAAAAAGGGTTTCTTCACCCCGGGAAGTGAAATAAATACCATTTGGAGGCATTTAATGTTCGAGCAAAAACGGCTGATTTTCGACAAAAGAGATAACACCCCCCCATTACGTCATGCTTCAGAAATGTGGAAAATGGTCCGTTTTCAAATGTTTTATTTTTGAACGTCAGTTCACATTTGTAGGTGGATCATCAGTGTTAGAGCTAAAATTAGCATGTTTAAAGTGATTTTCATGCTTCCAGGGGCTCGGGAAGTTAATTAAATACCATTTGGAGGCATTTAATGTTCGAGCAAAAACGGCTGATTTTCGACAAAAGAGATAACACCCCCCCATTACGTCATGCTTCAGAAATGTGGAAAATGGTCCGTTTTCAAATGTTTTATTTTTGAACGTCAGTTCACATTTGTAGGTGGATCATCAGTGTTAGAGCTAAAATTAGCATGTTTAAAGTGATTTTCATGCTTCCAGGGGCTCGGGAAGTTAATTAAATACCATTTGGAGGCATTTAATGTTCGAGCAAAAACGGCTGATTTTCGACAAAAGAGATAACACCCCCCCATTACGTCATGCTTCAGAAATTTGGAAAATGGTCCGTTTTCAAATGTTTTATTTTTGAACGTCAGTTCACATTTGTAGGTGGATCATCAGTGTTAGAGCTAAAATTAGCATGTTTAAAGTGATTTTCATGCTTCCAGGGGCCCAAAACACAAGATTTATGGAATGGTTAAAAGTGCATGAAAATGGCCAATTTACTCACTCTGAGTTCTCAAAAAGGGTTTCTTCACCCCGGGAAGTTAATTAAATACCATTTGGAGGCATTTAATGTTCGAGCAAAAACGGCTGATTTTCGACAAAAGAGATAACACCCCCCATTACGTCATGCTTCAGAAATGTGGAAAATGGTCCGTTTTCAAATGTTTTATTTTTGAACGTCAGTTCACATTTGTAGGTGGATCATCAGTGTTAGAGCTAAAATTAGCATGTTTAAAGTGATTTTCATGCTTCCAGGGGCTCGGGAAGTTAATTAAATACCATTTGGAGGCATTTAATGTTCGAGCAAAAACGGCTGATTTTCGACAAAAGAGATAACACCCCCCCATTACGTCATGCTTCAGAAATGTGGAAAATGGTCCGTTTTCAAATGTTTTATTTTTGAACGTCAGTTCACATTTGTAGGTGGATCATCAGTGTTAGAGCTAAAATTAGCATGTTTAAAGTGATTTTCATGCTTCCAGGGGCTCGGGAAGTTAATTAAATACCATTTGGAGGCATTTAATGTTCGAGCAAAAACGGCTGATTTTCGACAAAAGAGATAACACCCCCACATTACGTCATGCTTCAGAAATTTGGAAAATGGTCCGTTTTCAAATGTTTTATTTTTGAACGTCAGTTCACATTTGTAGGTGGATCATCAGTGTTAGAGCTAAAATTAGCATGTTTAAAGTGATTTTCATGCTTCCAGGGGCCCAAAACACAAGATTTATGGAATGGTTAAAAGTGCATGAAAATGGCCAATTTACTCACTCTGAGTTCTCAAAAAGGGTTTCTTCACCCCGGGAAGTTAATTAAATACCATTTGGAGGCATTTAATGTTCGAGCAAAAACGGCTGATTTTCGACAAAAGAGATAACACCCCCCATTACGTCATGCTTCAGAAATGTGGAAAATGGTCCGTTTTCAAATGTTTTATTTTTGAACGTCAGTTCACATTTGTAGGTGGATCATCAGTGTTAGAGCTAAAATTAGCATGTTTAAAGTGATTTTCATGCTTCCAGGGGCTCGGGAAGTCAATTAAATACCATTTGGAGGCATTTAATGTTCGAGCAAAAACGGCTGATTTTCGACAAAAGAGATAACACCCCCCCATTACGTCATGCTTCAGAAATGTGGAAAATGGTCCGTTTTCAAATGTTTTATTTTTGAACGTCAGTTCACATTTGTAGGTGGATCATCAGTGTTAGAGCTAAAATTAGCATGTTTAAAGTGATTTTCATGCTTCCAGGGGCTCGGGAAGTGAAATAAATACCATTTGGAGGCATTTAATGTTCGAGCAAAAACGGCTGATTTTCGACAAAAGAGATAACACCCCCCCATTACGTCATGCTTCAGAAATGTGGAAAATGGTCCGTTTTCAAATGTTTTATTTTTGAACGTCAGTTCACATTTGTAGGTGGATCATCAGTGTTAGAGCTAAAATTAGCATGTTTAAAGTGATTTTCATGCTTCCAGGGGCTCGGGAAGTTAATTAAATACCATTTGGAGGCATTTAATGTTCGAGCGAAAACGGCTGATTTTCGACAAAAGAGATAACACCCCCCCATTACGTCATGCTTCAGAAATGTGGAAAATGGTCCGTTTTCAAATGTTTTATTTTTGAACGTCAGTTCACATTTGTAGGTGGATCATCGGTGTTAGAGCTAAAATTAGCATGTTTAAAGTGATTTTCATGCTTCCAGGGGCCCAAAACACAAGATTAATGGAATGGTTAAAAGTGCATGAAAATGGCCAATTTACTCACTCTGAGTTCTCAAAAAGGGTTTCTTCACCCCGGGAAGTGAAATAAATACCATTTGGAGGCATTTAATGTTCGAGCAAAAACGGCTGATTTTCGACAAAAGAGATAACACCCCCATTACGTCATGCTTCAGAAATGTGGAAAATGGTCCGTTTTCAAATGTTTTATTTTTGAACGTCAGTTCACATTTGTAGGTGGATCATCAGTGTTAGAGCTAAAATTAGCATGTTTAAAGTGATTTTCATGCTTCCAGGGGCCCAAAACACAAGATTTATGGAATGGTTAAAAGTGCATGAAAATGGCCAATTTACTCACTCTGAGTTCTCAAAAAGGGTTTCTTCACCCCGGGAAGTTAATTAAATACCATTTGGAGGCATTTAATGTTCGAGCAAAAACGGCTGATTTTCGACAAAAGAGATAACACCCCCCATTACGTCATGCTTCAGAAATGTGGAAAATGGTCCGTTTTCAAATGTTTTATTTTTGAACGTCAGTTCACATTTGTAGGTGGATCATCAGTGTTAGAGCTAAAATTAGCATGTTTAAAGTGATTTTCATGCTTCCAGGGGCTCGGGAAGTTAATTAAATACCATTTGGAGGCATTTAATGTTCGAGCAAAAACGGCTGATTTTCGACAAAAGAGATAACACCCCCCCATTACGTCATGCTTCAGAAATGTGGAAAATGGTCCGTTTTCAAATGTTTTATTTTTGAACGTCAGTTCACATTTGTAGGTGGATCATCAGTGTTAGAGCTAAAATTAGCATGTTTAAAGTGATTTTCATGCTTCCAGGGGCTCGGGAAGTGAAATAAATACCATTTGGAGGCATTTAATGTTCGAGCAAAAACGGCTGATTTTCGACAAAAGAGATAACACCCCCCCATTACGTCATGCTTCAGAAATGTGGAAAATGGTCCGTTTTCAAATGTTTTATTTTTGAACGTCAGTTCACATTTGTAGGTGGATCATCAGTGTTAGAGCTAAAATTAGCATGTTTAAAGTGATTTTCATGCTTCCAGGGGCTCGGGAAGTTAATTAAATACCATTTGGAGGCATTTAATGTTCGAGCAAAAACGGCTGATTTTCGACAAAAGAGATAACACCCCCCCATTACGTCATGCTTCAGAAATGTGGAAAATGGTCCGTTTTCAAATGTTTTATTTTTGAACGTCAGTTCACATTTGTAGGTGGATCATCAGTGTTAGAGCTAAAATTAGCATGTTTAAAGTGATTTTCATGCTTCCAGGGGCTCGGGAAGTGAAATAAATACCATTTGGAGGCATTTAATGTTCGAGCAAAAACGGCTGATTTTCGACAAAAGAGATAACACCCCCCCATTACGTCATGCTTCAGAAATGTGGAAAATGGTCCGTTTTCAAATGTTTTATTTTTGAACGTCAATTCACATTTGTAGGTGGATCATCAGTGTTAGAGCTAAAATTAGCATGTTTAAAGTGATTTTCATGCTTCCAGGGGCCCAAAACACAAGATTTATGGAATGGTTAAAAGTGCATGAAAATGGCCAATTTACTCACTCTGAGTTCTCAAAAAGGGTTTCTTCACCCCGGGAAGTGAAATAAATACCATTTGGAGGCATTTAATGTTCGAGCAAAAACGGCTGATTTTCGACAAAAGAGATAACACCCCCCCATTACGTCATGCTTCAGAAATGTGGAAAATGGTCCGTTTTCAAATGTTTTATTTTTGAACGTCAGTTCACATTTGTAGGTGGATCATCAGTGTTAGAGCTAAAATTAGCATGTTTAAAGTGATTTTCATGCTTCCAGGGGCTCGGGAAGTTAATTAAATACCATTTGGAGGCATTTAATGTTCGAGCAAAAACGGCTGATTTTCGACAAAAGAGATAACACCCCCCCCATTACGTCATGCTTCAGAAATGTGGAAAATGGTCCGTTTTCAAATGTTTTATTTTTGAACGTCAGTTCACATTTGTAGGTGGATCATCAGTGTTAGAGCTAAAATTAGCATGTTTAAAGTGATTTTCATGCTTCCAGGGGCTCGGGAAGTTAATTAAATACCATTTGGAGGCATTTAATGTTCGAGCAAAAACGGCTGATTTTCGACAAAAGAGATAACACCCCCCCATTACGTCATGCTTCAGAAATTTGGAAAATGGTCCGTTTTCAAATGTTTTATTTTTGAACGTCAGTTCACATTTGTAGGTGGATCATCAGTGTTAGAGCTAAAATTAGCATGTTTAAAGTGATTTTCATGCTTCCAGGGGCTCGGGAAGTTAATTAAATACCATTTGGAGGCATTTAATGTTCGAGCAAAAACGGCTGATTTTCGACAAAAGAGATAACACCCCCCCATTACGTCATGCTTCAGAAATGTGGAAAATGGTCCGTTTTCAAATGTTTTATTTTTGAACGTCAGTTCACATTTGTAGGTGGATCATCAGTGTTAGAGCTAAAATTAGCATGTTTAAAGTGATTTTCATGCTTCCAGGGGCTCGGGAAGTGAAATAAATACCATTTGGAGGCATTTAATGTTCGAGCAAAAACGGCTGATTTTCGACAAAAGAGATAACACCCCCCCATTACGTCATGCTTCAGAAATGTGGAAAATTGTCCGTTTTCAAATGTTTTATTTTTGAACGTCAGTTCACATTTGTAGGTGGATCATCAGTGTTAGAGCTAAAATTAGCATGTTTAAAGTGATTTTCATGCTTCCAGGGGCTCGGGAAGTTAATTAAATACCATTTGGAGGCATTTAATGTTCGAGCAAAAACGGCTGATTTTCGACAAAAGAGATAACACCCCCCCATTACGTCATGCTTCAGAAATGTGGAAAATGGTCCGTTTTCAAATGTTTTATTTTTGAACGTCAGTTCACATTTGTAGGTGGATCATCAGTGTTAGAGCTAAAATTAGCATGTTTAAAGTGATTTTCATGCTTCCAGGGGCTCGGGAAGTGAAATAAATACCATTTGGAGGCATTTAATGTTCGAGCAAAAACGGCTGATTTTCGACAAAAGAGATAACACCCCCCCATTACGTCATGCTTCAGAAATGTGGAAAATGGTCCGTTTTCAAATGTTTTATTTTTGAACGTCAATTCACATTTGTAGGTGGATCATCAGTGTTAGAGCTAAAATTAGCATGTTTAAAGTGATTTTCATGCTTCCAGGGGCCCAAAACACAAGATTTATGGAATGGTTAAAAGTGCATGAAAATGGCCAATTTACTCACTCTGAGTTCTCAAAAAGGGTTTCTTCACCCCGGGAAGTGAAATAAATACCATTTGGAGGCATTTAATGTTCGAGCCAAAAAAGGCTGATTTTCGACAAAAGAGATAACACCCCCCCATTACGTCATGCTTCAGAAATGTGGAAAATGGTCCGTTTTCAAATGTTTTATTTTTGAACGTCAGTTCACATTTGTAGGTGGATCATCAGTGTTAGAGCTAAAATTAGCATGTTTAAAGTGATTTTCATGCTTCCAGGGGCTCGGGAAGTCAATTAAATACCATTTGGAGGCATTTAATGTTCGAGCAAAAACGGCTGATTTTCGACAAAAGAGATAACACCCCCCCCATTACGTCATGCTTCAGAAATGTGGAAAATGGTCCGTTTTCAAATGTTTTATTTTTGAACGTCAGTTCACATTTGTAGGTGGATCATCAGTGTTAGAGCTAAAATTAGCATGTTTAAAGTGATTTTCATGCTTCCAGGGGCTCGGGAAGTTAATTAAATACCATTTGGAGGCATTTAATGTTCGAGCAAAAACGGCTGATTTTCGACAAAAGAGATAACACCCCCCCATTACGTCATGCTTCAGAAATGTGGAAAATGGTCCGTTTTCAAATGTTTTATTTTTGAACGTCAGTTCACATTTGTAGGTGGATCATCAGTGTTAGAGCTAAAATTAGCATGTTTAAAGTGATTTTCATGCTTCCAGGGGCTCGGGAAGTTAATTAAATACCATTTGGAGGCATTTAATGTTCGAGCGAAAACGGCTGATTTTCGACAAAAGAGATAACACCCCCCCATTACGTCATGCTTCAGAAATGTGGAAAATGGTCCGTTTTCAAATGTTTTATTTTTGAACGTCAGTTCACATTTGTAGGTGGATCATCGGTGTTAGAGCTAAAATTAGCATGTTTAAAGTGATTTTCATGCTTCCAGGGGCCCAAAACACAAGATTAATGGAATGGTTAAAAGTGCATGAAAATGGCCAATTTACTCACTCTGAGTTCTCAAAAAGGGTTTCTTCACCCCGGGAAGTGAAATAAATACCATTTGGAGGCATTTAATGTTCGAGCAAAAACGGCTGATTTTCGACAAAAGAGATAACACCCCCATTACGTCATGCTTCAGAAATGTGGAAAATGGTCCGTTTTCAAATGTTTTATTTTTGAACGTCAGTTCACATTTGTAGGTGGATCATCAGTGTTAGAGCTAAAATTAGCATGTTTAAAGTGATTTTCATGCTTCCAGGGGCCCAAAACACAAGATTTATGGAATGGTTAAAAGTGCATGAAAATGGCCAATTTACTCACTCTGAGTTCTCAAAAAGGGTTTCTTCACCCCGGGAAGTTAATTAAATACCATTTGGAGGCATTTAATGTTCGAGCAAAAACGGCTGATTTTCGACAAAAGAGATAACACCCCCCATTACGTCATGCTTCAGAAATGTGGAAAATGGTCCGTTTTCAAATGTTTTATTTTTGAACGTCAGTTCACATTTGTAGGTGGATCATCAGTGTTAGAGCTAAAATTAGCATGTTTAAAGTGATTTTCATGCTTCCAGGGGCTCGGGAAGTGAAATAAATACCATTTGGAGGCATTTAATGTTCGAGCAAAAACGGCTGATTTTCGACAAAAGAGATAACACCCCCCCATTACGTCATGCTTCAGAAATGTGGAAAATGGTCCGTTTTCAAATGTTTTATTTTTGAACGTCAGTTCACATTTGTAGGTGGATCATCAGTGTTAGAGCTAAAATTAGCATGTTTAAAGTGATTTTCATGCTTCCAGGGGCTCGGGAAGTTAATTAAATACCATTTGGAGGCATTTAATGTTCGAGCAAAAACGGCTGATTTTCGACAAAAGAGATAACACCCCCCCATTACATCATGCTTCAGAAATGTGGAAAATGGTCCGTTTTCAAATGTTTTATTTTTGAACGTCAGTTCACATTTGTAGGTGGATCATCAGTGTTAGAGCTAAAATTAGCATGTTTAAAGTGATTTTCATGCTTCCAGGGGCTCGGGAAGTGAAATAAATACCATTTGGAGGCATTTAATGTTCGAGCAAAAACGGCTGATTTTCGACAAAAGAGATAACACCCCCCCATTACGTCATGCTTCAGAAATGTGGAAAATGGTCCGTTTTCAAATGTTTTATTTTTGAACGTCAATTCACATTTGTAGGTGGATCATCAGTGTTAGAGCTAAAATTAGCATGTTTAAAGTGATTTTCATGCTTCCAGGGGCCCAAAACACAAGATTTATGGAATGGTTAAAAGTGCATGAAAATGGCCAATTTACTCACTCTGAGTTCTCAAAAAGGGTTTCTTCACCCCGGGAAGTGAAATAAATACCATTTGGAGGCATTTAATGTTCGAGCAAAAACGGCTGATTTTCGACAAAAGAGATAACACCCCCCCATTACGTCATGCTTCAGAAATGTGGAAAATGGTCCGTTTTCAAATGTTTTATTTTTGAACGTCAGTTCACATTTGTAGGTGGATCATCAGTGTTAGAGCTAAAATTAGCATGTTTAAAGTGATTTTCATGCTTCCAGGGGCTCGGGAAGTTAATTAAATACCATTTGGAGGCATTTAATGTTCGAGCAAAAACGGCTGATTTTCGACAAAAGAGATAACACCCCCCCCATTACGTCATGCTTCAGAAATGTGGAAAATGGTCCGTTTTCAAATGTTTTATTTTTGAACGTCAGTTCACATTTGTAGGTGGATCATCAGTGTTAGAGCTAAAATTAGCATGTTTAAAGTGATTTTCATGCTTCCAGGGGCTCGGGAAGTTAATTAAATACCATTTGGAGGCATTTAATGTTCGAGCAAAAACGGCTGATTTTCGACAAAAGAGATAACACCCCCCCATTACGTCATGCTTCAGAAATTTGGAAAATGGTCCGTTTTCAAATGTTTTATTTTTGAACGTCAGTTCACATTTGTAGGTGGATCATCAGTGTTAGAGCTAAAATTAGCATGTTTAAAGTGATTTTCATGCTTCCAGGGGCTCGGGAAGTTAATTAAATACCATTTGGAGGCATTTAATGTTCGAGCAAAAACGGCTGATTTTCGACAAAAGAGATAACACCCCCCCATTACGTCATGCTTCAGAAATGTGGAAAATGGTCCGTTTTCAAATGTTTTATTTTTGAACGTCAGTTCACATTTGTAGGTGGATCATCAGTGTTAGAGCTAAAATTAGCATGTTTAAAGTGATTTTCATGCTTCCAGGGGCTCGGGAAGTGAAATAAATACCATTTGGAGGCATTTAATGTTCGAGCAAAAACGGCTGATTTTCGACAAAAGAGATAACACCCCCCCATTACGTCATGCTTCAGAAATGTGGAAAATTGTCCGTTTTCAAATGTTTTATTTTTGAACGTCAGTTCACATTTGTAGGTGGATCATCAGTGTTAGAGCTAAAATTAGCATGTTTAAAGTGATTTTCATGCTTCCAGGGGCTCGGGAAGTTAATTAAATACCATTTGGAGGCATTTAATGTTCGAGCAAAAACGGCTGATTTTCGACAAAAGAGATAACACCCCCCCATTACGTCATGCTTCAGAAATGTGGAAAATGGTCCGTTTTCAAATGTTTTATTTTTGAACGTCAGTTCACATTTGTAGGTGGATCATCAGTGTTAGAGCTAAAATTAGCATGTTTAAAGTGATTTTCATGCTTCCAGGGGCTCGGGAAGTGAAATAAATACCATTTGGAGGCATTTAATGTTCGAGCAAAAACGGCTGATTTTCGACAAAAGAGATAACACCCCCCCATTACGTCATGCTTCAGAAATGTGGAAAATGGTCCGTTTTCAAATGTTTTATTTTTGAACGTCAATTCACATTTGTAGGTGGATCATCAGTGTTAGAGCTAAAATTAGCATGTTTAAAGTGATTTTCATGCTTCCAGGGGCCCAAAACACAAGATTTATGGAATGGTTAAAAGTGCATGAAAATGGCCAATTTACTCACTCTGAGTTCTCAAAAAGGGTTTCTTCACCCCGGGAAGTGAAATAAATACCATTTGGAGGCATTTAATGTTCGAGCCAAAAAAGGCTGATTTTCGACAAAAGAGATAACACCCCCCCATTACGTCATGCTTCAGAAATGTGGAAAATGGTCCGTTTTCAAATGTTTTATTTTTGAACGTCAGTTCACATTTGTAGGTGGATCATCAGTGTTAGAGCTAAAATTAGCATGTTTAAAGTGATTTTCATGCTTCCAGGGGCTCGGGAAGTTAATTAAATACCATTTGGAGGCATTTAATGTTCGAGCAAAAACGGCTGATTTTCGAACAAAAGAGATAACATCCCCCCATTACGTCATGCTTCAGAAATGTGGAAAATGGTCCGTTTTCACATGTTTTATTTTTGAACGTCAGTTCACATTTGTAGGTGGATCATCAGTGTTAGAGCTAAAATTAGCATGTTTAAAGTGATTTTCATGCTTCCAGGGGCTCGGGAAGTGAAATAAATACCATTTGGAGGCATTTAATGTTCGAGCAAAAACGGCTGATTTTCGACAAAAGAGATAACACCCCCCCATTACGTCATGCTTCAGAAATGTGGAAAATGGTCCGTTTTCAAATGTTTTATTTTTGAACGTCAGTTCACATTTGTAGGTGGATCATCAGTGTTAGAGCTAAAATTAGCATGTTTAAAGTGATTTTCATGCTTCCAGGGGCCCAAAACACAAGATTTATGGAATGGTTAAAAGTGCATGAAAATGGCCAATTTACTCACTCTGAGTTCTCAAAAAGGGTTTCTTCACCCCGGGAAGTGAAATAAATACCATTTGGAGGCATTTAATGTTCGAGCAAAAACGGCTGATTTTCGACAAAAGAGATAACACCCCCCCATTACGTCATGCTTCAGAAATGTGGAAAATGGTCCGTTTTCAAATGTTTTATTTTTGAACGTCAGTTCACATTTGTAGGTGGATCATCAGTGTTAGAGCTAAAATTAGCATGTTTAAAGTGATTTTCATGCTTCCAGGGGCTCGGGAAGTTAATTAAATACCATTTGGAGGCATTTAATGTTCGAGCAAAAACGGCTGATTTTCGACAAAAGAGATAACACCCCCCCATTACGTCATGCTTCAGAAATGTGGAAAATGGTCCGTTTTCAAATGTTTTATTTTTGAACGTCAGTTCACATTTGTAGGTGGATCATCAGTGTTAGAGCTAAAATTAGCATGTTTAAAGTGATTTTCATGCTTCCAGGGGCTCGGGAAGTTAATTAAATACCATTTGGAGGCATTTAATGTTCGAGCAAAAACGGCTGATTTTCGACAAAAGAGATAAACCCCCCCATTACGTCATGCTTCAGAAATTTGGAAAATGGTCCGTTTTCAAATGTTTTATTTTTGAACGTCAGTTCACATTTGTAGGTGGATCATCAGTGTTAGAGCTAAAATTAGCATGTTTAAAGTGATTTTCATGCTTCCAGGGGCCCAAAACACAAGATTTATGGAATGGTTAAAAGTGCATGAAAATGGCCAATTTACTCACTCTGAGTTCTCAAAAAGGGTTTCTTCACCCCGGGAAGTTAATTAAATACCATTTGGAGGCATTTAATGTTCGAGCAAAAACGGCTGATTTTCGACAAAAGAGATAACACCCCCATTACGTCATGCTTCAGAAATGTGGAAAATGGTCCGTTTTCAAATGTTTTATTTTTGAACGTCAGTTCACATTTGTAGGTGGATCATCAGTGTTAGAGCTAAAATTAGCATGTTTAAAGGGATTTTCATGCTTCCAGGGGCTCGGGAAGTTAATTAAATACCATTTGGAGGCATTTAATGTTCGAGCAAAAACGGCTGATTTTCGACAAAAGAGATAACACCCCCCCATTACGTCATGCTTCAGAAATGTGGAAAATGGTCCGTTTTCAAATGTTTTATTTTTGAACGTCAGTTCAAATTTGTAGGTGGATCATCAGTGTTAGAGCAAAAATTAGCATGTTTAAAGTGATTTTCATGCTTCCAGGGGCTCGGGAAGTGAAATAAATACCATTTGGAGGCATTTAATGTTCGAGCAAAAACGGCTGATTTTCGACAAAAGAGATAACACCCCCCCATTACGTCATGCTTCAGAAATGTGGAAAATGGTCCGTTTTCAAATGTTTTATTTTTGAACGTCAGTTCACATTTGTAGGTGGATCATCAGTGTTAGAGCTAAAATTAGCATGTTTAAAGTGATTTTCATGCTTCCAGGGGCTCGGGAAGTTAATTAAATACCATTTGGAGGCATTTAATGTTCGAGCAAAAACGGCTGATTTTCGACAAAAGAGATAACACCCCCCCATTACGTCATGCTTCAGAAATGTGGAAAATGGTCCGTTTTCAAATGTTTTATTTTTGAACGTCAGTTCACATTTGTAGGTGGATCATCAGTGTTAGAGCTAAAATTAGCATGTTTAAAGTGATTTTCATGCTTCCAGGGGCCCAAAACACAAGATTAATGGAATGGTTAAAAGTGCATGAAAATGGCCAATTTACTCACTCTGAGTTCTCAAAAAGGGTTTCTTCACCCCGGGAAGTGAAATAAATACCATTTGGAGGCATTTAATGTTCGAGCAAAAACGGCTGATTTTCGACAAAAGAGATAACACCCCCCCATTACGTCATGCTTCAGAAATGTGGAAAATGGTCTGTTTTCAAATGTTTTATTTTTGAACGTCAGTTCACATTTGTAGGTGGATCATCAGTGTTAGAGCTAAAATTAGCATGGTTAAAGTGATTTTCATGCTTCCAGGGGCTCGGGAAGTTAATTAAATACCATTTGGAGGCATTTAATGTTCGAGCAAAAACGGCTGATTTTCGACAAAAGAGATAACACCCCCCCATTACGTCATGCTTCAGAAATGTGGAAAATGGTCCGTTTTCAAATGTTTTATTTTTGAACGTCAGTTCACATTTGTAGGTGGATCATCAGTGTTAGAGCTAAAATTAGCATGTTTAAAGTGATTTTCATGCTTCCAGGGGCCCAAAACACAAGATTTATGGAATGGTTAAAAGTGCATGAAAATGGCCAATTTACTCACTCTGAGTTCTCAAAAAGGGTTTCTTCACCCCGGGAAGTTAATTAAATACCATTTGGAGGCATTTAATGTTCGAGCAAAAACGGCTGATTTTCGACAAAAGAGATAACACCCCCCATTACGTCATGCTTCAGAAATGTGGAAAATGGTCCGTTTTCAAATGTTTTATTTTTGAACGTCAGTTCACATTTGTAGGTGGATCATCAGTGTTAGAGCTAAAATTAGCATGTTTAAAGTGATTTTCATGCTTCCAGGGGCTCGGGAAGTTAATTAAATACCATTTGGAGGCATTTAATGTTCGAGCAAAAACGGCTGATTTTCGACAAAAGAGATAACACCCCCCCATTACGTCATGCTTCAGAAATGTGGAAAATGGTCCGTTTTCAAATGTTTTATTTTTGAACGTCAGTTCACATTTGTAGGTGGATCATCAGTGTTAGAGCTAAAATTAGCATGTTTAAAGTGATTTTCATGCTTCCAGGGGCTCGGGAAGTGAAATAAATACCATTTGGAGGCATTTAATGTTCGAGCAAAAACGGCTGATTTTCGACAAAAGAGATAACACCCCCCCATTACGTCATGCTTCAGAAATGTGGAAAATGGTCCGTTTTCAAATGTTTTATTTTTGAACGTCAGTTCACATTTGTAGGTGGATCATCAGTGTTAGAGCTAAAATTAGCATGTTTAAAGTGATTTTCATGCTTCCAGGGGCTCGGGAAGTTAATTAAATACCATTTGGAGGCATTTAATGTTCAAGCGAAAACGGCTGATTTTCGACAAAAGAGATAACACCCCCCCATTACGTCATGCTTCAGAAATGTGGAAAATGGTCCGTTTTCAAATGTTTTATTTTTGAACGTCAGTTCACATTTGTAGGTGGATCATCAGTGTTAGAGCTAAAATTAGCATGTTTAAAGTGATTTTCATGCTTCCAGGGGCCCAAAACACAAGATTAATGGAATGGTTAAAAGTGCATGAAAATGGCCAATTTACTCACTCTGAGTTCTCAAAAAGGGTTTCTTCACCCCGGGAAGTGAAATAAATACCATTTGGAGGCATTTAATGTTCGAGCAAAAACGGCTGATTTTCGACAAAAGAGATAACACCCCCATTACGTCATGCTTCAGAAATGTGGAAAATGGTCCGTTTTCAAATGTTTTATTTTTGAACGTCAGTTCACATTTGTAGGTGGATCATCAGTGTTAGAGCTAAAATTAGCATGTTTAAAGTGATTTTCATGCTTCCAGGGGCTCGGGAAGTTAATTAAATACCATTTGGAGGCATTTAATGTTCGAGCAAAAACGGCTGATTTTCGACAAAAGAGATAACACCCCCCCCATTACGTCATGCTTCAGAAATGTGGAAAATGGTCCGTTTTCAAATGTTTTATTTTTGAACGTCAGTTCACATTTGTAGGTGGATCATCAGTGTTAGAGCTAAAATTAGCATGTTTAAAGTGATTTTCATGCTTCCAGGGGCTCGGGAAGTTAATTAAATACCATTTGGAGGCATTTAATGTTCGAGCAAAAACGGCTGATTTTCGACAAAAGAGATAACACCCCCCCCCATTACGTCATGCTTCAGAAATGTGGAAAATGGTCCGTTTTCAAATGTTTTATTTTTGAATGTCAGTTCACATTTGTAGGTGGATCATCAGTGTTAGAGCTAAAATTAGCATGTTTAAAGTGATTTTCATGCTTCCAGGGGCTCGGGAAGTTAATTAGATACCATTTGGAGGCATTTAATGTTCGAGCAAAAACGGCTGATTTTCGACAAAAGAGATAACACCCCCCCATTACGTCATGCTTCAGAAATGTGGAAAATGGTCCGTTTTCAAATGTTTTATTTTTGAACGTCAGTTCACATTTGTAGGTGGATCATCAGTGTTAGAGCTAAAATTAGCATGTTTAAAGTGATTTTCATGCTTCCAGGGGCTCGGGAAGTGAAATAAATACCATTTGGAGGCATTTAATGTTCGAGCAAAAACGGCTGATTTTCGACAAAAGAGATAACAACCCCCCATTACGTCATGCTTCAGAAATGTGGAAAATGGTCCGTTTTCAAATGTTTTATTTTTGAACGTCAGTTCACATTTGTAGGTGGATCATCAGTGTTAGAGCTAAAATTAGCATGTTTAAAGTGATTTTCATGCTTCCAGGGGCTCGGGAAGTTAATTAAATACCATTTGGAGGCATTTAATGTTCGAGCAAAAACGGCTGATTTTCGACAAAAGAGATAACACCCCCCCATTACGTCATGCTTCAGAAATGTGGAAAATGGTCCGTTTTCAAATGTTTTATTTTTGAACGTCAGTTCACATTTGTAGGTGGATCATCAGTGTTAGAGCTAAAATTAGCATGTTTAAAGTGATTTTCATGCTTCCAGGGGCCCAAAACACAAGATTAATGGAATGGTTAAAAGTGCATTAAAATGGCCAATTTACTCACTCTGAGTTCTCAAAAAGGGTTTCTTCACCCCGGGAAGTGAAATAAATACCATTTGGAGGCATTTAATGTTCGAGCAAAAACGGCTGATTTTCAACAAAAGAGATAACACCCCCCCATTACGTCATGCTTCAGAAATGTGGAAAATGGTCCGTTTTCAAATGTTTTATTTTTGAACGTCAGTTCACATTTGTAGGTGGATCATCAGTGTTAGAGCTAAAATTAGCATGTTTAAAGTGATTTTCATGCTTCCAGGGGCTCGGGAAGTGAAATAAATACCATTTGGAGGCATTTAATGTTCGAGCAAAAACGGCTGATTTTCGACAAAAGAGATAACACCCCCCCCATTACGTCATGCTTCAGAAATGTGGAAAATGGTCCGTTTTCAAATGTTTTATTTTTGAACGTCAGTTCACATTTGTAGGTGGATCATCAGTGTTAGAGCTAAAACTAGCATGTTTAAAGTGATTTTCATGCTTCCAGGGGCTCGGGAAGTTAATTAAATACCATTTGGAGGCATTTAATGTTCGAGCAAAAACGGCTGATTTTCGACAAAAGAGATAACACCCCCCCATTACGTCATGCTTCAGAAATGTGGAAAATGGTCCGTTTTCAAATGTTTTATTTTTGAACGTCAGTTCACATTTGTAGGTGGATCATCAGTGTTAGAGCTAAAATTAGCATGTTTAAAGTGATTTTCATGCTTCCAGGGGCTCGGGAAGTTAATTAAATACCATTTGGAGGCATTTAATGTTCGAGCAAAAACGGCTGATTTTCGACAAAAGAGATAAACCCCCCCATTACGTCATGCTTCAGAAATTTGGAAAATGGTCCGTTTTCAAATGTTTTATTTTTGAACGTCAGTTCACATTTGTAGGTGGATCATCAGTGTTAGAGCTAAAATTAGCATGTTTAAAGTGATTTTCATGCTTCCAGGGGCCCAAAACACAAGATTTATGGAATGGTTAAAAGTGCATGAAAATGGCCAATGTACTCACTCTGAGTTCTCAAAAAGGGTTTCTTCACCCCGGGAAGTTAATTAAATACCATTTGGAGGCATTTAATGTTCGAGCAAAAACGGCTGATTTTCGACAAAAGAGATAACACCCCCATTACGTCATGCTTCAGAAATGTGGAAAATGGTCCGTTTTCAAATGTTTTATTTTTGAACGTCAGTTCACATTTGTAGGTGGATCATCAGTGTTAGAGCTAAAATTAGCATGTTTAAAGGGATTTTCATGCTTCCAGGGGCTCGGGAAGTTAATTAAATACCATTTGGAGGCATTTAATGTTCGAGCAAAAACGGCTGATTTTCGACAAAAGAGATAACACCCCCCCATTACGTCATGCTTCAGAAATGTGGAAAATGGTCCGTTTTCAAATGTTTTATTTTTGAACGTCAGTTCAAATTTGTAGGTGGATCATCAGTGTTAGAGCAAAAATTAGCATGTTTAAAGTGATTTTCATGCTTCCAGGGGCTCGGGAAGTGAAATAAATACCATTTGGAGGCATTTAATGTTCGAGCAAAAACGGCTGATTTTCGACAAAAGAGATAACACCCCCCCATTACGTCATGCTTCAGAAATGTGGAAAATGGTCCGTTTTCAAATGTTTTATTTTTGAACGTCAGTTCACATTTGTAGGTGGATCATCAGTGTTAGAGCTAAAATTAGCATGTTTAAAGTGATTTTCATGCTTCCAGGGGCTCGGGAAGTTAATTAAATACCATTTGGAGGCATTTAATGTTCGAGCAAAAACGGCTGATTTTCGACAAAAGAGATAACACCCCCCCATTACGTCATGCTTCAGAAATGTGGAAAATGGTCCGTTTTCAAATGTTTTATTTTTGAACGTCAGTTCACATTTGTAGGTGGATCATCAGTGTTAGAGCTAAAATTAGCATGTTTAAAGTGATTTTCATGCTTCCAGGGGCCCAAAACACAAGATTAATGGAATGGTTAAAAGTGCATGAAAATGGCCAATTTACTCACTCTGAGTTCTCAAAAAGGGTTTCTTCACCCCGGGAAGTGAAATAAATACCATTTGGAGGCATTTAATGTTCGAGCAAAAACGGCTGATTTTCGACAAAAGAGATAACACCCCCCCATTACGTCATGCTTCAGAAATGTGGAAAATGGTCCGTTTTCAAATGTTTTATTTTTGAACGTCAGTTCACATTTGTAGGTGGATCATCAGTGTTAGAGCTAAAATTAGCATGTTTAAAGTGATTTTCATGCTTCCAGGGGCTCGGGAAGTTAATTAAATACCATTTGGAGGCATTTAATGTTCGAGCAAAAACGGCTGATTTTCGACAAAAGAGATAACACCCCCCCATTACGTCATGCTTCAGAAATTTGGAAAATGGTCCGTTTTCAAATGTTTTATTTTTGAACGTCAGTTCACATTTGTAGGTGGATCATCAGTGTTAGAGCTAAAATTAGCATGTTTAAAGTGATTTTCATGCTTCCAGGGGCCCAAAACACAAGATTTATGGAATGGTTAAAAGTGCATGAAAATGGCCAATTTACTCACTCTGAGTTCTCAAAAAGGGTTTCTTCACCCCGGGAAGTTAATTAAATACCATTTGGAGGCATTTAATGTTCGAGCAAAAACGGCTGATTTTCGACAAAAGAGATAACACCCCCCATTACGTCATGCTTCAGAAATGTGGAAAATGGTCCGTTTTCAAATGTTTTATTTTTGAACGTCAGTTCACATTTGTAGGTGGATCATCAGTGTTAGAGCTAAAATTAGCATGTTTAAAGTGATTTTCATGCTTCCAGGGGCTCGGGAAGTTAATTAAATACCATTTGGAGGCATTTAATGTTCGAGCAAAAACGGCTGATTTTCGACAAAAGAGATAACACCCCCCCATTACGTCATGCTTCAGAAATGTGGAAAATGGTCCGTTTTCAAATGTTTTATTTTTGAACGTCAGTTCACATTTGTAGGTGGATCATCAGTGTTAGAGCTAAAATTAGCATGTTTAAAGTGATTTTCATGCTTCCAGGGGCTCGGGAAGTTAATTAAATACCATTTGGAGGCATTTAATGTTCGAGCAAAAACGGCTGATTTTCGACAAAAGAGATAACACCCCCCCATTACGTCATGCTTCAGAAATTTGGAAAATGGTCCGTTTTCAAATGTTTTATTTTTGAACGTCAGTTCACATTTGTAGGTGGATCATCAGTGTTAGAGCTAAAATTAGCATGTTTAAAGTGATTTTCATGCTTCCAGGGGCCCAAAACACAAGATTTATGGAATGGTTAAAAGTGCATGAAAATGGCCAATTTACTCACTCTGAGTTCTCAAAAAGGGTTTCTTCACCCCGGGAAGTTAATTAAATACCATTTGGAGGCATTTAATGTTCGAGCAAAAACGGCTGATTTTCGACAAAAGAGATAACACCCCCCATTACGTCATGCTTCAGAAATGTGGAAAATGGTCCGTTTTCAAATGTTTTATTTTTGAACGTCAGTTCACATTTGTAGGTGGATCATCAGTGTTAGAGCTAAAATTAGCATGTTTAAAGTGATTTTCATGCTTCCAGGGGCTCGGGAAGTTAATTAAATACCATTTGGAGGCATTTAATGTTCGAGCAAAAACGGCTGATTTTCGACAAAAGAGATAACACCCCCCCCATTACGTCATGCTTCAGAAATGTGGAAAATGGTCCGTTTTCAAATGTTTTATTTTTGAACGTCAGTTCACATTTGTAGGTGGATCATCAGTGTTAGAGCTAAAATTAGCATGTTTACAGTGATTTTCATGCTTCCAGGGGCTCGGGAAGTGAAATAAATACCATTTGGAGGCATTTAATGTTCGAGCAAAAACGGCTGATTTTCGACAAAAGAGATAACACCCCCCCATTACGTCATGCTTCAGAAATGTGGAAAATGGTCCGTTTTCAAATGTTTTATTTTTGAACGTCAGTTCACATTTGTAGGTGGATCATCAGTGTTAGAGCTAAAATTAGCATGTTTAAAGTGATTTTCATGCTTCCAGGGGCCCAAAACACAAGATTAATGGAATGGTTAAAAGTGCATGAAAATGGCCAATTTACTCACTCTGAGTTCTCAAAAAGGGTTTCTTCACCCCGGGAAGTGAAATAAATACAATTTGGAGGCATTTAATGTTCGAGCAAAAACGGCTGATTTTCGACAAAAGAGATAACACCCCCATTACGTCATGCTTCAGAAATGTGGAAAATGGTCCGTTTTCAAATGTTTTATTTTTGAACGTCAGTTCACATTTGTAGGTGGATCATCAGTGTTAGAGCTAAAATTAGCATGTTTAAAGTGATTTTCATGCTTCCAGGGGCTCGGGAAGTTAATTAAATACCATTTGGAGGCATTTAATGTTCGAGCAAAAACGGCTGATTTTCGACAAAAGAGATAACACCCCCCCCATTACGTCATGCTTCAGAAATGTGGAAAATGGTCCGTTTTCAAATGTTTTATTTTTGAACGTCAGTTCACATTTGTAGGTGGATCATCAGTGTTAGAGCTAAAATTAGCATGTTTAAAGTGATTTTCATGCTTCCAGGGGCTCGGGAAGTTAATTAAATACCATTTGGAGGCATTTAATGTTCGAGCAAAAACGGCTGATTTTCGACAAAAGAGATAACACCCCCCCCCATTACGTCATGCTTCAGAAATGTGGAAAATGGTCCGTTTTCAAATGTTTTATTTTTGAATGTCAGTTCACATTTGTAGGTGGATCATCAGTGTTAGAGCTAAAATTAGCATGTTTAAAGTGATTTTCATGCTTCCAGGGGCTCGGGAAGTTAATTAGATACCATTTGGAGGCATTTAATGTTCGAGCAAAAACGGCTGATTTTCGACAAAAGAGATAACACCCCCCCATTACGTCATGCTTCAGAAATGTGGAAAATGGTCCGTTTTCAAATGTTTTATTTTTGAACGTCAGTTCACATTTGTAGGTGGATCATCAGTGTTAGAGCTAAAATTAGCATGTTTAAAGTGATTTTCATGCTTCCAGGGGCTCGGGAAGTGAAATAAATACCATTTGGAGGCATTTAATGTTCGAGCAAAAACGGCTGATTTTCGACAAAAGAGATAACAACCCCCCATTACGTCATGCTTCAGAAATGTGGAAAATGGTCCGTTTTCAAATGTTTTATTTTTGAACGTCAGTTCACATTTGTAGGTGGATCATCAGTGTTAGAGCTAAAATTAGCATGTTTAAAGTGATTTTCATGCTTCCAGGGGCTCGGGAAGTTAATTAAATACCATTTGGAGGCATTTAATGTTCGAGCAAAAACGGCTGATTTTCGACAAAAGAGATAACACCCCCCCATTACGTCATGCTTCAGAAATGTGGAAAATGGTCCGTTTTCAAATGTTTTATTTTTGAACGTCAGTTCACATTTGTAGGTGGATCATCAGTGTTAGAGCTAAAATTAGCATGTTTAAAGTGATTTTCATGCTTCCAGGGGCCCAAAACACAAGATTAATGGAATGGTTAAAAGTGCATGAAAATGGCCAATTTACTCACTCTGAGTTCTCAAAAAGGGTTTCTTCACCCCGGGAAGTGAAATAAATACCATTTGGAGGCATTTAATGTTCGAGCAAAAACGGCTGATTTTCAACAAAAGAGATAACACCCCCCCATTACGTCATGCTTCAGAAATGTGGAAAATGGTCCGTTTTCAAATGTTTTATTTTTGAACGTCAGTTCACATTTGTAGGTGGATCATCAGTGTTAGAGCTAAAATTAGCATGTTTAAAGTGATTTTCATGCTTCCAGGGGCTCGGGAAGTGAAATAAATACCATTTGGAGGCATTTAATGTTCGAGCAAAAACGGCTGATTTTCGACAAAAGAGATAACACCCCCCCATTACGTCATGCTTCAGAAATGTGGAAAATGGTCCGTTTTCAAATGTTTTATTTTTGAACGTCAGTTCACATTTGTAGGTGGATCATCAGTGTTAGAGCTAAAATTAGCATGTTTAAAGTGATTTTCATGCTTCCAGGGGCCCAAAACACAAGATTTATGGAATGGTTAAAAGTGCATGAAAATGGCCAATTTACTCACTCTGAGTTCTCAAAAAGGGTTTCTTCACCCCGGGAAGTGAAATAAATACCATTTGGAGGCATTTAATGTTCGAGCAAAAACGGCTGATTTTCGACAAAAGAGATAACACCCCCCCATTACGTCATGCTTCAGAAATGTGGAAAATGGTCCGTTTTCAAATGTTTTATTTTTGAACGTCAGTTCACATTTGTAGGTGGATCATCAGTGTTAGAGCTAAAATTAGCATGTTTAAAGTGATTTTCATGCTTCCAGGGGCTCGGGAAGTTAATTAAATACCATTTGGAGGCATTTAATGTTCGAGCAAAAACGGCTGATTTTCGACAAAAGAGATAACACCCCCCCATTACGTCATGCTTCAGAAATGTGGAAAATGGTCCGTTTTCAAATGTTTTATTTTTGAACGTCAGTTCACATTTGTAGGTGGATCATCAGTGTTAGAGCTAAAATTAGCATGTTTAAAGTGATTTTCATGCTTCCAGGGGCTCGGGAAGTTAATTAAATACCATTTGGAGGCATTTAATGTTCGAGCAAAAACGGCTGATTTTCGACAAAAGAGATAAACCCCCCCATTACGTCATGCTTCAGAAATTTGGAAAATGGTCCGTTTTCAAATGTTTTATTTTTGAACGTCAGTTCACATTTGTAGGTGGATCATCAGTGTTAGAGCTAAAATTAGCATGTTTAAAGTGATTTTCATGCTTCCAGGGGCCCAAAACACAAGATTTATGGAATGGTTAAAAGTGCATGAAAATGGCCAATTTACTCATTCTGAGTTCTCAAAAAGGGTTTCTTCACCCCGGGAAGTTAATTAAATACCATTTGGAGGCATTTAATGTTCGAGCAAAAACGGCTGATTTTCGACAAAAGAGATAACACCCCCATTACGTCATGCTTCAGAAATGTGGAAAATGGTCCGTTTTCAAATGTTTTATTTTTGAACGTCAGTTCACATTTGTAGGTGGATCATCAGTGTTAGAGCTAAAATTAGCATGTTTAAAGTGATTTTCATGCTTCCAGGGGCTCGGGAAGTTAATTAAATACCATTTGGAGGCATTTAATGTTCGAGCAAAAACGGCTGATTTTCGACAAAAGAGATAACACCCCCCCCATTACGTCATGCTTCAGAAATGTGGAAAATGGTCCGTTTTCAAATGTTTTATTTTTGAACGTCAGTTCACATTTGTAGGTGGATCATCAGTGTTAGAGCTAAAATTAGCATGTTTAAAGTGATTTTCATGCTTCCAGGGGCTCGGGAAGTTAATTAAATACCATTTGGAGGCATTTAATGTTCGAGCAAAAACGGCTGATTTTCGACAAAAGAGATAACACCCCCCCCCATTACGTCATGCTTCAGAAATGTGGAAAATGGTCCGTTTTCAAATGTTTTATTTTTGAATGTCAGTTCACATTTGTAGGTGGATCATCAGTGTTAGAGCTAAAATTAGCATGTTTAAAGTGATTTTCATGCTTCCAGGGGCTCGGGAAGTTAATTAGATACCATTTGGAGGCATTTAATGTTCGAGCAAAAACGGCTGATTTTCGACAAAAGAGATAACACCCCCCCATTACGTCATGCTTCAGAAATGTGGAAAATGGTCCGTTTTCAAATGTTTTATTTTTGAACGTCAGTTCACATTTGTAGGTGGATCATCAGTGTTAGAGCTAAAATTAGCATGTTTAAAGTGATTTTCATGCTTCCAGGGGCTCGGGAAGTGAAATAAATACCATTTGGAGGCATTTAATGTTCGAGCAAAAACGGCTGATTTTCGACAAAAGAGATAACAACCCCCCATTACGTCATGCTTCAGAAATGTGGAAAATGGTCCGTTTTCAAATGTTTTATTTTTGAACGTCAGTTCACATTTGTAGGTGGATCATCAGTGTTAGAGCTAAAATTAGCATGTTTAAAGTGATTTTCATGCTTCCAGGGGCTCGGGAAGTTAATTAAATACCATTTGGAGGCATTTAATGTTCGAGCAAAAACGGCTGATTTTCGACAAAAGAGATAACACCCCCCCATTACGTCATGCTTCAGAAATGTGGAAAATGGTCCGTTTTCAAATGTTTTATTTTTGAACGTCAGTTCACATTTGTAGGTGGCTCATCAGTGTTAGAGCTAAAATTAGCATGTTTAAAGTGATTTTCATGCTTCCAGGGGCCCAAAACACAAGATTAATGGAATGGTTAAAAGTGCATGAAAATGGCCAATTTACTCACTCTGAGTTCTCAAAAAGGGTTTCTTCACCCCGGGAAGTGAAATAAATACCATTTGGAGGCATTTAATGTTCGAGCAAAAACGGCTGATTTTCAACAAAAGAGATAACATCCCCCCATTACGTCATGCTTCAGAAATGTGGAAAATGGTCCGTTTTCACATGTTTTATTTTTGAACGTCAGTTCACATTTGTAGGTGGATCATCAGTGTTAGAGCTAAAATTAGCATGTTTAAAGTGATTTTCATGCTTCCAGGGGCTCGGGAAGTGAAATAAATACCATTTGGAGGCATTTAATGTTCGAGCAAAAACGGCTGATTTTCGACAAAAGAGATAACACCCCCCCATTACGTCATGCTTCAGAAATGTGGAAAATGGTCCGTTTTCAAATGTTTTATTTTTGAACGTCAGTTCACATTTGTAGGTGGATCATCAGTGTTAGAGCTAAAATTAGCATGTTTAAAGTGATTTTCATGCTTCCAGGGGCCCAAAACACAAGATTTATGGAATGGTTAAAAGTGCATGAAAATGGCCAATTTACTCACTCTGAGTTCTCAAAAAGGGTTTCTTCACCCCGGGAAGTGAAATAAATACCATTTGGAGGCATTTAATGTTCGAGCAAAAACGGCTGATTTTCGACAAAAGAGATAACACCCCCCCATTACGTCATGCTTCAGAAATGTGGAAAATGGTCCGTTTTCAAATGTTTTATTTTTGAACGTCAGTTCACATTTGTAGGTGGATCATCAGTGTTAGAGCTAAAATTAGCATGTTTAAAGTGATTTTCATGCTTCCAGGGGCTCGGGAAGTTAATTAAATACCATTTGGAGGCATTTAATGTTCGAGCAAAAACGGCTGATTTTCGACAAAAGAGATAACACCCCCCCATTACGTCATGCTTCAGAAATGTGGAAAATGGTCCGTTTTCAAATGTTTTATTTTTGAACGTCAGTTCACATTTGTAGGTGGATCATCAGTGTTAGAGCTAAAATTAGCATGTTTAAAGTGATTTTCATGCTTCCAGGGGCTCGGGAAGTTAATTAAATACCATTTGGAGGCATTTAATGTTCGAGCAAAAACGGCTGATTTTCGACAAAAGAGATAAACCCCCCCATTACGTCATGCTTCAGAAATTTGGAAAATGGTCCGTTTTCAAATGTTTTATTTTTGAACGTCAGTTCACATTTGTAGGTGGATCATCAGTGTTAGAGCTAAAATTAGCATGTTTAAAGTGATTTTCATGCTTCCAGGGGCCCAAAACACAAGATTTATGGAATGGTTAAAAGTGCATGAAAATGGCCAATTTACTCACTCTGAGTTCTCAAAAAGGGTTTCTTCACCCCGGGAAGTTAATTAAATACCATTTGGAGGCATTTAATGTTCGAGCAAAAACGGCTGATTTTCGACAAAAGAGATAACACCCCCATTACGTCATGCTTCAGAAATGTGGAAAATGGTCCGTTTTCAAATGTTTTATTTTTGAACGTCAGTTCACATTTGTAGGTGGATCATCAGTGTTAGAGCTAAAATTAGCATGTTTAAAGGGATTTTCATGCTTCCAGGGGCTCGGGAAGTTAATTAAATACCATTTGGAGGCATTTAATGTTCGAGCAAAAACGGCTGATTTTCGACAAAAGAGATAACACCCCCCCATTACGTCATGCTTCAGAAATGTGGAAAATGGTCCGTTTTCAAATGTTTTATTTTTGAACGTCAGTTCAAATTTGTAGGTGGATCATCAGTGTTAGAGCAAAAATTAGCATGTTTAAAGTGATTTTCATGCTTCCAGGGGCTCGGGAAGTGAAATAAATACCATTTGGAGGCATTTAATGTTCGAGCAAAAACGGCTGATTTTCGACAAAAGAGATAACACCCCCCCATTACGTCATGCTTCAGAAATGTGGAAAATGGTCCGTTTTCAAATGTTTTATTTTTGAACGTCAGTTCACATTTGTAGGTGGATCATCAGTGTTAGAGCTAAAATTAGCATGTTTAAAGTGATTTTCATGCTTCCAGGGGCTCGGGAAGTTAATTAAATACCATTTGGAGGCATTTAATGTTCGAGCAAAAACGGCTGATTTTCGACAAAAGAGATAACACCCCCCCATTACGTCATGCTTCAGAAATGTGGAAAATGGTCCGTTTTCAAATGTTTTATTTTTGAACGTCAGTTCACATTTGTAGGTGGATCATCAGTGTTAGAGCTAAAATTAGCATGTTTAAAGTGATTTTCATGCTTCCAGGGGCCCAAAACACAAGATTAATGGAATGGTTAAAAGTGCATGAAAATGGCCAATTTACTCACTCTGAGTTCTCAAAAAGGGTTTCTTCACCCCGGGAAGTGAAATAAATACCATTTGGAGGCATTTAATGTTCGAGCAAAAACGGCTGATTTTCGACAAAAGAGATAACACCCCCCCATTACGTCATGCTTCAGAAATGTGGAAAATGGTCTGTTTTCAAATGTTTTATTTTTGAACGTCAGTTCACATTTGTAGGTGGATCATCAGTGTTAGAGCTAAAATTAGCATGGTTAAAGTGATTTTCATGCTTCCAGGGGCTCGGGAAGTTAATTAATACCATTTGGAGGCATTTAATGTTCGAGCAAAAACGGCTGATTTTCGACAAAAGAGATAACACCCCCCCATTACGTCATGCTTCAGAAATGTGGAAAATGGTCCGTTTTCAAATGTTTTATTTTTGAACGTCAGTTCACATTTGTAGGTGGATCATCAGTGTTAGAGCTAAAATTAGCATGTTTAAAGTGATTTTCATGCTTCCAGGGGCTCGGGAAGTTAATTAAATACCATTTGGAGGCATTTAATGTTCGAGCAAAAACGGCTGATTTTCGACAAAAGAGATAACACCCCCCCCATTACGTCATGCTTCAGAAATGTGGAAAATGGTCCATTTTCAAATGTTTTATTTTTGAACGTCAGTTCACATTTGTAGGTGGATCATCAGTGTTAGAGCTAAAATTAGCATGTTTAAAGTGATTTTCATGCTTCCAGGGGCTCGGGAAGTTAATTAAATACCATTTGGAGGCATTTAATGTTCGAGCAAAAATGGCTGATTTTCGACAAAAGAGATAACACCCCCCCATTACGTCATGCTTCAGAAATGTGGAAAATGGTCCGTTTTCAAATGTTTTATTTTTGAACGTCAGTTCACATTTGTAGGTGGATCATCAGTGTTAGAGCTAAAATTAGCATGTTTAAAGTGATTTTCATGCTTCCAGGGGCTCGGGAAGTGAAATAAATACCATTTGGAGGCATTTAATGTTCGAGCAAAAACGGCTGATTTTCGACAAAAGAGATAACACCCCCCCATGTACGTCATGCTTCAGAAATGTGGAAAATGGTCCGTTTTCAAATGTTTTATTTTTGAACGTCAGTTCACATTTGTAGGTGGATCATCAGTGTTAGAGCTAAAATTAGCATGTTTAAAGTGATTTTCATGCTTTCAGGGGCCCAAAACACAAGATTAATGGAATGGTTAAAAGTGCATGAAAATGGCCAATTTACTCACTCGGAGTTCTCAAAAAGGGTTTCTTCACCCCGGGAAGTGAAATAAATACCATTTGGAGGCATTTAATGTTCGAGCAAAAACGGCTGATTTTCGACAAAAGAGATAACACCCCCCCATTACGTCATGCTTCAGAAATGTGGAAAATGGTCCGTTTTCAAATGTTTTATTTTTGAACGTCAGTTCACATTTGTAGGTGGATCATCAGTGTTAGAGCTAAAATTAGCATGTTTAAAGTGATTTTCATGCTTCCAGGGGCTCTGGAAGTTAATTAAATACCATTTGGAGGCATTTAATGTTCGAGCAAAAACGGCTGATTTTCGACAAAAGAGATAACACCCCCCCATTACGTCATGCTTCAGAAATGTGGAAAATGGTCCGTTTTCAAATGTTTTATTTTTGAACGTCAGTTCACATTTGTAGGTGGATCATCAGTGTTAGAGCTAAAATTAGCATGTTTAAAGTGATTTTCATGCTTCCAGGGGCTCGGGAAGTGAAATAAATACCATTTGGAGGCATTTAATGTTCGAGCAAAAACGGCTGATTTTCGACAAAAGAGATAACACCCCCCCATTACGTCATGCTTCAGAAATGTGGAAAATGGTCCGTTTTCAAATGTTTTATTTTTGAACGTCAATTCACATTTGTAGGTGGATCATCAGTGTTAGAGCTAAAATTAGCATGTTTAAAGTGATTTTCATGCTTCCAGGGGCCCAAAACACAAGATTTATGGAATGGTTAAAAGTGCATGAAATTGGCCAATTTACTCACTCTGAGTTCTCAAAAAGGGTTTCTTCACCCCGGGAAGTGAAATAAATACCATTTGGAGGCATTTAATGTTCGAGCAAAAACGGCTGATTTTCGACAAAAGAGATAACACCCCCCATTACGTCATGCTTCAGAAATGTGGAAAATGGTCCGTTTTCAAATGTTTTATTTTTGAACGTCAGTTCACATTTGTAGGTGGATCATCAGTGTTAGAGCTAAAATTAGCATGTTTAAAGTGATTTTCATGCTTCCAGGGGCTCGGGAAGTTAATTAAATACATTTGGAGGCATTTAATGTTCGAGCAAAAACGGCTGATTTTCGACAAAAGAGATAACACCCCCCCATTACGTCATGCTTCAGAAATGTGGAAAATGGTCCGTTTTCAAATGTTTTATTTTTGAACGCCAGTTCACATTTGTAGGTGGATCATCAGTGTTAGAGCTAAAATTAGCATGTTTAAAGTGATTTTCATGCTTCCAGGGGCTCGGGAAGTTAATTAAATACCATTTGGAGGCATTTAATGTTCGAGCAAAAACGACTGATTTTCGACAAAAGAGATAACACCCCCCCATTACGTCATGCTTCAGAAATTTGGAAAATGGTCCGTTTTCAAATGTTTTATTTTTGAACGTCAGTTCACATTTGTAGGTGGATCATCAGTGTTAGAGCTAAAATTAGCATGTTTAAAGTGATTTTCATGCTTCCAGGGGCCCAAAACACAAGATTTATGGATGGTTAAAAGTGCATGAAAATGGCCAATTTACTCACTCTGAGTTCTCAAAAAGGGTTCTTCACCCCGGGAAGTTAATTAAATACCATTTGGAGGCATTTAATGTTCGAGCAAAAACGGCTGATTTCGACAAAAGAGATAACACCCCCCATTACGTCATGCTTCAGAAATGTGGAAAATGGTCCGTTTTCAAATGTTTTATTTTTGAACGTCAGTTCACATTTGTAGGTGGATCATCAGTGTTAGAGCTAAAATTAGCATGTTTAAAGTGATTTTCATGCTTCCAGGGGCTCGGGAAGTTAATTAAATACCATTTGGAGGCATTTAATGTTCGAGCAAAAACGGCTGATTTTCGACAAAAGAGATAACACCCCCCCATTACGTCATGCTTCAGAAATGTGGAAAATGGTCCGTTTTCAAATGTTTTATTTTTGAACGTCAGTTCACATTTGTAGGTGGATCATCAGTGTTAGAGCTAAAATTAGCATGTTTAAAGTGATTTTCATGCTTCCAGGGGCTCGGGAAGTTAATTAAATACCATTTGGAGGCATTTAATGTTCGAGCAAAAACGGCTGATTTTCGACAAAAGAGATAACACCCCCCCATTACGTCATGCTTCAGAAATTTGGAAAATGGTCCGTTTTCAAATGTTTTATTTTTGAACGTCAGTTCACATTTGTAGGTGGATCATCAGTGTTAGAGCTAAAATTAGCATGTTTAAAGTGATTTTCATGCTTCCAGGGGCCCAAAACACAAGATTTATGGAATGGTTAAAAGTGCATGAAAATGGCCAATTTACTCACTCTGAGTTCTCAAAAAGGGTTTCTTCACCCCGGGAAGTTAATTAAATACCATTTGGAGGCATTTAATGTTCGAGCAAAAACGGCTGATTTTCGACAAAAGAGATAACACCCCCCATTACGTCATGCTTCAGAAATGTGGAAAATGGTCCGTTTTCAAATGTTTTATTTTTGAACGTCAGTTCACATTTGTAGGTGGATCATCAGTGTTAGAGCTAAAATTAGCATGTTTAAAGTGATTTTCATGCTTCCAGGGGCTCGGGAAGTTAATTAAATACCATTTGGAGGCATTTAATGTTCGAGCAAAAACGGCTGATTTTCGACAAAAGAGATAACACCCCCCATTACGTCATGCTTCAGAAATGTGGAAAATGGTCCGTTTTCAAATGTTTTATTTTTGAACGTCAGTTCACATTTGTAGGTGGATCATCAGTGTTAGAGCTAAAATTAGCATGTTTAAAGTGATTTTCATGCTTCCAGGGCTCGGGAAGTGAAATAAATACCATTTGGAGGCATTTAATGTTCGAGCAAAAACGGCTGATTTTCGACAAAAGAGATAACACCCCCCCATTACGTCATGCTTCAGAAATGTGGAAAATGGTCCGTTTTCAAATGTTTTATTTTTGAACGTCAGTTCACATTTGTAGGTGGATCATCAGTGTTAGAGCTAAAATTAGCATGTTTAAAGTGATTTTCATGCTTCCAGGGGCTCGGGAAGTTAATTAAATACCATTTGGAGGCATTTAATGTTCGAGCGAAAACGGCTGATTTTCGACAAAAGAGATAACACCCCCCCATTACGTCATGCTTCAGAAATGTGGAAAATGGTCCGTTTTCAAATGTTTTATTTTTGAACGTCAGTTCACATTTGTAGGTGGATCATCAGTGTTAGAGCTAAATTAGCATGTTTAAAGTGATTTTCATGCTTCCAGGGGCCCAAAACACAAGATTAATGGAATGGTTAAAAGTGCATGAAAATGGCCAATTTACTCACTCTGAGTTCTCAAAAAGGGTTTCTTCACCCCGGGAAGTGAAATAAATACCATTTGGAGGCATTTAATGTTCGAGCAAAAACGGCTGATTTTCGACAAAAGAGATAACACCCCCATTACGTCATGCTTCAGAAATGTGGAAAATGGTCCGTTTTCAAATGTTTTATTTTTGAACGTCAGTTCACATTTGTAGGTGGATCATCAGTGTTAAAGCTAAAATTAGCATGTTTAAAGTGATTTTCATGCTTCCAGGGGCTCGGGAAGTTAATTAAATACCATTTGGAGGCATTTAATGTTCGAGCAAAAACGGCTGATTTTCGACAAAAGAGATAACACCCCCCCATTACGTCATGCTTCAGAAATTTGGAAAATGGTCCGTTTTCAAATGTTTTATTTTTGAACGTCAGTTCACATTTGTAGGTGGATCATCAGTGTTAGAGCTAAAATTAGCATGTTTAAAGTGATTTTCATGCTTCCAGGGGCCCAAAACACAAGATTCATGGAATGGTTAAAAGTGCATGAAAATGGCCAATTTACTCACTCTGAGTTCTCAAAAAGGGTTTCTTCACCCCGGGAAGTTAATTAAATACCATTTGGAGGCATTTAATGTTCGAGCAAAAACGGCTGATTTTCAACAAAAGAGATAACACCCCCCATTACGTCATGCTTCAGAAATGTGGAAAATGGTCCGTTTTCAAATGTTTTATTTTTGAACGTCAGTTCACATTTGTAGGTGGATCATCAGTGTTAGAGCTAAAATTAGCATGTTTAAAGTGATTTTCATGCTTCCAGGGGCTCGGGAAGTTAATTAAATACCATTTGGAGGCATTTAATGTTCGAGCAAAAACGGCTGATTTTCGACAAAAGAGATAACACCCCCCCATTACGTCATGCTTCAGAAATGTGGAAAATGGTCCGTTTTCAAATGTTTTATTTTTGAACGTCAGTTCACATTTGTAGGTGGATCATCAGTGTTAGAGCTAAAATTAGCATGTTTAAAGTGATTTTCATGCTTCCAGGGGCTCGGGAAGTGAAATAAATACCATTTGGAGGCATTTAATGTTCGAGCAAAAACGGCTGATTTTCGACAAAAGAGATAACACCCCCCCATTACGTCATGCTTCAGAAATGTGGAAAATGGTCCGTTTTCAAATGTTTTATTTTTGAACGTCAGTTCACATTTGTAGGTGGATCATCAGTGTTAGAGCTAAAATTAGCATGTTTAAAGTGATTTTCATGCTTCCAGGGGCTCGGGAAGTTAATTAAATACCATTTGGAGGCATTTAATGTTCGAGCGAAAACGGCTGATTTTCGACAAAAGAGATAACACCCCCCCATTACGTCATGCTTCAGAAATGTGGAAAATGGTCCGTTTTCAAATGTTTTATTTTTGAACGTCAGTTCACATTTGTAGGTGGATCATCAGTGTTAGAGCTAAAATTAGCATGTTTAAAGTGATTTTCATGCTTCCAGGGGCCCAAAACACAAGATTAATGGAATGGTTAAAAGTGCATGAAAATGGCCAATTTACTCACTCTGAGTTCTCAAAAAGGGTTTCTTCACCCCGGGAAGTGAAATAAATACCATTTGGAGGCATTTAATGTTCGAGCAAAAACGGCTGATTTTCGACAAAAGAGATAACACCCCCATTACGTCATGCTTCAGAAATGTGGAAAATGGTCCGTTTTCAAATGTTTTATTTTTGAACGTCAGTTCACATTTGTAGGTGGATCATCAGTGTTAGAGCTAAAATTAGCATGTTTAAAGTGATTTTCATGCTTCCAGGGGCTCGGGAAGTTAATTAAATACCATTTGGAGGCATTTAATGTTCAAGCAAAAACGGCTGATTTTCGACAAAAGAGATAACACCCCCCCCATTACGTCATGCTTCAGAAATGTGGAAAATGGTCCGTTTTCAAATGTTTTATTTTTGAACGTCAGTTCACATTTGTAGGTGGATCATCAGTGTTAGAGCTAAAATTAGCATGTTTAAAGTGATTTTCATGCTTCCAGGGGCCCAAAACACAAGATTAATGGAATGGTTAAAAGTGCATGAAAATGGCCAATTTACTCACTCTGAGTTCTCAAAAAGGGTTTCTTCACCCCGGGAAGTGAAATAAATACCATTTGGAGGCATTTAATGTTCGAGCAAAAACGGCTGATTTTCAACAAAAGAGATAACACCCCCCCATTACGTCATGCTTCAGAAATGTGGAAAATGGTCCGTTTTCAAATGTTTTATTTTTGAACGTCAGTTCACATTTGTAGGTGGATCATCAGTGTTAGAGCTAAAATTAGCATGTTTAAAGTGATTTTCATGCTTCCAGGGGCTCGGGAAGTGAAATAAATACCATTTGGAGGCATTTAATGTTCGAGCAAAAACGGCTGATTTTCGACAAAAGAGATAACACCCCCCCATTACGTCATGCTTCAGAAATGTGGAAAATGGTCCGTTTTCAAATGTTTTATTTTTGAACGTCAGTTCACATTTGTAGGTGGATCATCAGTGTTAGAGCTAAAATTAGCATGTTTAAAGTGATTTTCATGCTTCCAGGGGCCCAAAACACAAGATTTATGGAATGGTTAAAAGTGCATGAAAATGGCCAATTTACTCACTCTGAGTTCTCAAAAAGGGTTTCTTCACCCCGGGAAGTGAAATAAATACCATTTGGAGGCATTTAATGTTCGAGCAAAAACGGCTGATTTTCGACAAAAGAGATAACACCCCCCCATTACGTCATGCTTCAGAAATGTGGAAAATGGTCCGTTTTCAAATGTTTTATTTTTGAACGTCAGTTCACATTTGTAGGTGGATCATCAGTGTTAGAGCTAAAATTAGCATGTTTAAAGTGATTTTCATGCTTCCAGGGGCTCGGGAAGTTAATTAAATACCATTTGGAGGCATTTAATGTTCGAGCAAAAACGGCTGATTTTCGACAAAAGAGATAACACCCCCCCATTACGTCATGCTTCAGAAATGTGGAAAATGGTCCGTTTTCAAATGTTTTATTTTTGAACGTCAGTTCACATTTGTAGGTGGATCATCAGTGTTAGAGCTAAAATTAGCATGTTTAAAGTGATTTTCATGCTTCCAGGGGCCCAAAACACAAGATTTATGGAATGGTTAAAAGTGCATGAAAATGGCCAATTTACTCACTCTGAGTTCTCAAAAAGGGTTTCTTCACCCCGGGAAGTTAATTAAATACCATTTGGAGGCATTTAATGTTCGAGCAAAAACGGCTGATTTTCGACAAAAGAGATAACACCCCCATTACGTCATGCTTCAGAAATGTGGAAAATGGTCCGTTTTCAAATGTTTTATTTTTGAACGTCAGTTCACATTTGTAGGTGGATCATCAGTGTTAGAGCTAAAATTAGCATGTTTAAAGGGATTTTCATGCTTCCAGGGGCTCGGGAAGTTAATTAAATACCATTTGGAGGCATTTAATGTTCGAGCAAAAACGGCTGATTTTCGACAAAAGAGATAACACCCCCCCATTACGTCATGCTTCAGAAATGTGGAAAATGGTCCGTTTTCAAATGTTTTATTTTTGAACGTCAGTTCACATTTGTAGGTGGATCATCAGTGTTAGAGCTAAAATTAGCATGTTTAAAGTGATTTTCATGCTTCCAGGGGCTCGGGAAGTGAAATAAATACCATTTGGAGGCATTTAATGTTTGAGCAAAAACGGCTGATTTTCGACAAAAGAGATAACACCCCCCCATTACGTCATGCTTCAGAAATGTGGAAAATGGTCCGTTTTCAAATGTTTTATTTTTGAACGTCAGTTCACATTTGTAGGTGGATCATCAGTGTTAGAGCTAAAATTAGCATGTTTAAAGTGATTTTCATGCTTCCAGGGGCTCGGGAAGTTAATTAAATACCATTTGGAGGCATTTAATGTTCGAGCAAAAACGGCTGATTTTCGACAAAAGAGATAACACCCCCCCATTACGTCATGCTTCAGAAATGTGGAAAATGGTCCGTTTTCAAATGTTTTATTTTTGAACGTCAGTTCACATTTGTAGGTGGATCATCAGTGTTAGAGCTAAAATTAGCATGTTTAAAGTGATTTTCATGCTTCCAGGGGCCCAAAACACAAGATTAATGGAATGGTTAAAAGTGCATGAAAATGGCCAATTTACTCACTCTGAGTTCTCAAAAAGGGTTTCTTCACCCCGGGAAGTGAAATAAATACCATTTGTAGGCATTTAATGTTCGAGCAAAAACGGCTGATTTTCGACAAAAGAGATAACACCCCCCCATTACGTCATGCTTCAGAAATGTGGAAAATGGTCCGTTTTCAAATGTTTTATTTTTGAACGTCAGTTCACATTTGTAGGTGGATCATCAGTGTTAGAGCTAAAATTAGCATGGTTAAAGTGATTTTCATGCTTCCAGGGGCTCGGGAAGTTAATTAAATACCATTTGGAGGCATTTAATGTTCGAGCAAAAACGGCTGATTTTCGACAAAAGAGATAACACCCCCCCATTACGTCATGCTTCAGAAATGTGGAAAATGGTCCGTTTTCAAATGTTTTATTTTTGAACGTCAGTTCACATTTGTAGGTGGATCATCAGTGTTAGAGCTAAAATTAGCATGTTTAAAGTGATTTTCATGCTTCCAGGGGCTCGGGAAGTTAATTAAATACCATTTGGAGGCATTTAATGTTCGAGCAAAAACGGCTGATTTTCGACAAAAGAGATAACACCCCCCCCCATTACGTCATGCTTCAGAAATGTGGAAAATGGTCCATTTTCAAATGTTTTATTTTTGAACGTCAGTTCACATTTGTAGGTGGATCATCAGTGTTAGAGCTAAAATTAGCATGTTTAAAGTGATTTTCATGCTTCCAGGGGCTCGGGAAGTTAATTAAATACCATTTGGAGGCATTTAATGTTCGAGCAAAAACGGCTGATTTTCGACAAAAGAGATAACACCCCCCCATTACGTCATGCTTCAGAAATGTGGAAAATGGTCCGTTTTCAAATGTTTTATTTTTGAACGTCAGTTCACATTTGTAGGTGGATCATCAGTGTTAGAGCTAAAATTAGCATGTTTAAAGTGATTTTCATGCTTCCAGGGGCTCGGGAAGTTAATTAAATACCATTTGGAGGCATTTAATGTTCGAGCAAAAACGGCTGATTTTCGACAAAAGAGATAACACCCCCCCCATTACGTCATGCTTCAGAAATGTGGAAAATGGTCCGTTTTCAAATGTTTTATTTTTGAACGTCAGTTCACATTTGTAGGTGGATCATCAGTGTTAGAGCTAAAATTAGCATGTTTAAAGTGATTTTCATGCTTCCAGGGGCCCAAAACACAAGATTAATGGAATGGTTAAAAGTGCATGAAAATGGCCAATTTACTCACTCTGAGTTCTCAAAAAGGGTTTCTTCACCCCGGGAAGTGAAATAAATACCATTTGGAGGCATTTAATGTTCGAGCAAAAACGGCTGATTTTCGACAAAAGAGATAACACCCCCCCATTACGTCATGCTTCAGAAATGTGGAAAATGGTCCGTTTTCAAATGTTTTATTTTTGAACGTCAGTTCACATTTGTAGGTGGATCATCAGTGTTAGAGCTAAAATTAGCATGTTTAAATTGATTTTCATGCTTCCAGGGGCTCGGGAAGTTAATTAAATACCATTTGGAGGCATTTAATGTTCGAGCAAAAACGGCTGATTTTCGACAAAAGAGATAACACCCCCCCATTACGTCATGCTTCAGAAATGTGGAAAATGGTCCGTTTTCAAATGTTTTATTTTTGAACGTCAGTTCACATTTGTAGGTGGATCATCAGTGTTAGAGCTAAAATTAGCATGTTTAAAGTGATTTTCATGCTTCCAGGGGCTCGGGAAGTGAAATAAATACCATTTGGAGGCATTTAATGTTCGAGCAAAAACGGCTGATTTTCGACAAAAGAGATAACACCCCCCCATTACGTCATGCTTCAGAAATGTGGAAAATGGTCCGTTTTCAAATGTTTTATTTTTGAACGTCAGTTCACATTTGTAGGTGGATCATCAGTGTTAGAGCTAAAATTAGCATGTTTAAAGTGATTTTCATGCTTCCAGGGGCCCAAAACACAAGATTTATGGAATGGTTAAAAGTGCATGAAAATGGCCAATTTACTCACTCTGAGTTCTCAAAAAGGGTTTCTTAACCCCGGGAAGTGAAATAAATACCATTTGGAGGCATTTAATGTTCGAGCAAAAACGGCTGATTTTCGACAAAAGAGATAACACCCCCCCATTACGTCATGCTTCAGAAATGTGGAAAATGGTCCGTTTTCAAATGTTTTATTTTTGAACGTCAGTTCACATTTGTAGGTGGATCATCAGTGTTAGAGCTAAAATTAGCATGTTTAAAGTGATTGTCATGCTTCCAGGGGCTCGGGAAGTTAATTAAATACCATTTGGAGGCATTTAATGTTCGAGCAAAAACGGCTGATTTTCGACAAAAGAGATAACACCCCCCCATTACGTCATGCTTCAGAAATGTGGAAAATGGTCCGTTTTCAAATGTTTTATTTTTGAACGTCAGTTCACATTTGTAGGTGGATCATCAGTGTTAGAGCTAAAATTAGCATGTTTAAAGTGATTTTCATGCTTCCAGGGGCTCGGGAAGTTAATTAAATACCATTTGGAGGCATTTAATGTTCGAGCAAAAACGGCTGATTTTCGACAAAAGAGATAACACCCCCCCCATTATGTCATGCTTCAGAAATTTGGAAAATGGTCCGTTTTCAAATGTTTTATTTTTGAACGTCAGTTCACATTTGTAGGTGGATCATCAGTGTTAGAGCTAAAATTAGCATGTTTAAAGTGATTTTCATGCTTCCAGGGGCCCAAAACACAAGATTTATGGAATGGTTAAAAGTGCATGAAAATGGCCAATTTACTCACTCTGAGTTCTCAAAAAGGGTTTCTTCACCCCGGGAAGTGAAATAAATACCATTTGGAGGCATTTAATGTTCGAGCAAAAACGGCTGATTTTCGACAAAAGAGATAACACCCCCCCATTACGTCATGCTTCAGAAATGTGGAAAATGGTCCGTTTTCAAATGTTTTATTTTTGAACGTCAGTTCACATTTGTAGGTGGATCATCAGTGTTAGAGCTAAAATTAGCATGTTTAAAGTGATTTTCATGCTTCCAGGGGCTCGGGAAGTTAATTAAATACCATTTGGAGGCATTTAATGTTCGAGCAAAAACGGCTGATTTTCGACAAAAGAGATAACACCCCCCCATTACGTCATGCTTCAGAAATGTGGAAAATGGTCCGTTTTCAAATGTTTTATTTTTGAACGTCAGTTCACATTTGTAGGTGGATCATCAGTGTTAGAGCTAAAATTAGCATGTTTAAAGTGATTTTCATGCTTCCAGGGGCTCGGGAAGTTAATTAAATACCATTTGGAGGCATTTAATGTTCGAGCAAAAACGGCTGATTTTCGACAAAAGAGATAACACCCCCCCATTACGTCATGCTTCAGAAATTTGGAAAATGGTCCGTTTTCAAATGTTTTATTTTTGAACGTCAGTTCACATTTGTAGGTGGATCATCAGTGTTAGAGCTAAAATTAGCATGTTTAAAGTGATTTTCATGCTTCCAGGGGCCCAAAACACAAGATTTATGGAATGGTTAAAAGTGCATGAAAATGGCCAATTTACTCACTCTGAGTTCTCAAAAAGGGTTTCTTCACCCCGGGAAGTTAATTAAATACCATTTGGAGGCATTTAATGTTCGAGCAAAAACGGCTGATTTTCGACAAAAGAGATAACACCCCCATTACGTCATGCTTCAGAAATGTGGAAAATGGTCCGTTTTCAAATGTTTTATTTTTGAACGTCAGTTCACATTTGTAGGTGGATCATCAGTGTTAGAGCTAAAATTAGCATGTTTAAAGGGATTTTCATGCTTCCAGGGGCTCGGGAAGTTAATTAAATACCATTTGGAGGCATTTAATGTTCGAGCAAAAACGGCTGATTTTCGACAAAAGAGATAACACCCCCCCATTACGTCATGCTTCAGAAATGTGGAAAATGGTCCGTTTTCAAATGTTTTATTTTTGAACGTCAGTTCACATTTGTAGGTGGATCATCAGTGTTAGAGCTAAAATTAGCATGTTTAAAGTGATTTTCATGCTTCCAGGGGCTCGGGAAGTGAAATAAATACCATTTGGAGGCATTTAATGTTTGAGCAAAAACGGCTGATTTTCGACAAAAGAGATAACACCCCCCCATTACGTCATGCTTCAGAAATGTGGAAAATGGTCCGTTTTCAAATGTTTTATTTTTGAACGTCAGTTCACATTTGTAGGTGGATCATCAGTGTTAGAGCTAAAATTAGCATGTTTAAAGTGATTTTCATGCTTCCAGGGGCTCGGGAAGTTAATTAAATACCATTTGGAGGCATTTAATGTTCGAGCAAAAACGGCTGATTTTCGACAAAAGAGATAACACCCCCCCATTACGTCATGCTTCAGAAATGTGGAAAATGGTCCGTTTTCAAATGTTTTATTTTTGAACGTCAGTTCACATTTGTAGGTGGATCATCAGTGTTAGAGCTAAAATTAGCATGTTTAAAGTGATTTTCATGCTTCCAGGGGCCCAAAACACAAGATTAATGGAATGGTTAAAAGTGCATGAAAATGGCCAATTTACTCACTCTGAGTTCTCAAAAAGGGTTTCTTCACCCCGGGAAGTGAAATAAATACCATTTGGAGGCATTTAATGTTCGAGCAAAAACGGCTGATTTTCGACAAAAGAGATAACACCCCCCCATTACGTCATGCTTCAGAAATGTGGAAAATGGTCCGTTTTCAAATGTTTTATTTTTGAACGTCAGTTCACATTTGTAGGTGGATCATCAGTGTTAGAGCTAAAATTAGCATGGTTAAAGTGATTTTCATGCTTCCAGGGGCTCGGGAAGTTAATTAAATACCATTTGGAGGCATTTAATGTTCGAGCAAAAACGGCTGATTTTCGACAAAAGAGATAACACCCCCCCATTACGTCATGCTTCAGAAATGTGGAAAATGGTCCGTTTTCAAATGTTTTATTTTTGAACGTCAGTTCACATTTGTAGGTGGATCATCAGTGTTAGAGCTAAAATTAGCATGTTTAAAGTGATTTTCATGCTTCCAGGGGCTCGGGAAGTTAATTAAATACCATTTGGAGGCATTTAATGTTCGAGCAAAAACGGCTGATTTTCGACAAAAGAGATAACACCCCCCCCATTACGTCATGCTTCAGAAATGTGGAAAATGGTCCATTTTCAAATGTTTTATTTTTGAACGTCAGTTCACATTTGTAGGTGGATCATCAGTGTTAGAGCTAAAATTAGCATGTTTAAAGTGATTTTCATGCTTCCAGGGGCTCGGGAAGTTAATTAAATACCATTTGGAGGCATTTAATGTTCGAGCAAAAACGGCTGATTTTCGACAAAAGAGATAACACCCCCCCATTACGTCATGCTTCAGAAATGTGGAAAATGGTCCGTTTTCAAATGTTTTATTTTTGAACGTCAGTTCACATTTGTAGGTGGATCATCAGTGTTAGAGCTAAAATTAGCATGTTTAAAGTGATTTTCATGCTTCCAGGGGCTCGGGAAGTTAATTAAATACCATTTGGAGGCATTTAATGTTCGAGCAAAAACGGCTGATTTTCGACAAAAGAGATAACACCCCCCCATTACGTCATGCTTCAGAAATGTGGAAAATGGTCCGTTTTCAAATGTTTTATTTTTGAACGTCAGTTCACATTTGTAGGTGGATCATCAGTGTTAGAGCTAAAATTAGCATGTTTAACTGATTTTCATGCTTCCAGGGGCCCAAAACACAAGATTAATGGAATGGTTAAAAGTGCATGAAAATGGCCAATTTACTCACTCTGAGTTCTCAAAAAGGGTTTCTTCACCCCGGGAAGTGAAATAAATACCATTTGGAGGCATTTAATGTTCGAGCAAAAACGGCTGATTTTCGACAAAAGAGATAACACCCCCCCATTACGTCATGCTTCAGAAATGTGGAAAATGGTCCGTTTTCAAATGTTTTATTTTTGAACGTCAGTTCACATTTGTAGGTGGATCATCAGTGTTAGAGCTAAAATTAGCATGTTTAAATTGATTTTCATGCTTCCAGGGGCTCGGGAAGTTAATTAAATACCATTTGGAGGCATTTAATGTTCGAGCAAAAACGGCTGATTTTCGACAAAAGAGATAACAACCCCCCATTACGTCATGCTTCAGAAATGTGGAAAATGGTCCGTTTTCAAATGTTTTATTTTTGAACGTCAGTTCACATTTGTAGGTGGATCATCAGTGTTAGAGCTAAAATTAGCATGTTTAAAGTGATTTTCATGCTTCCAGGGGCTCGGGAAGTGAAATAAATACCATTTGGAGGCATTTAATGTTCGAGCAAAAACGGCTGATTTTCGACAAAAGAGATAACACCCCCCCATTACGTCATGCTTCAGAAATGTGGAAAATGGTCCGTTTTCAAATGTTTTATTTTTGAACGTCAGTTCACATTTGTAGGTGGATCATCAGTGTTAGAGCTAAAATTAGCATGTTTAAAGTGATTTTCATGCTTCCAGGGGCCCAAAACACAAGATTTATGGAATGGTTAAAAGTGCATGAAAATGGCCAATTTACTCACTCTGAGTGCTCAAAAAGGGTTTCTTCACCCCGGGAAGTGAAATAAATACCATTTGGAGGCATTTAATGTTCGAGCAAAAACGGCTGATTTTCGACAAAAGAGATAACACCCCCCCATTACGTCATGCTTCAGAAATGTGGAAAATGGTCCGTTTTCAAATGTTTTATTTTTGAACGTCAGTTCACATTTGTAGGTGGATCATCAGTGTTAGAGCTAAAATTAGCATGTTTAAAGTGATTTTCATGCTTCCAGGGGCTCGGGAAGTGAAATAAATACCATTTGGAGGCATTTAATGTTCGAGCAAAAACGGCTGATTTTCGACAAAAGAGATAACACCCCCCCATTACGTCATGCTTCAGAAATGTGGAAAATGGTCCGTTTTCAAATGTTTTATTTTTGAACGTCAGTTCACATTTGTAGGTGGATCATCAGTGTTAGAGCTAAAATTAGCATGTTTAAAGTGATTTTCATGCTTCCAGGGGCTCGGGAAGTTAATTAAATACCATTTGGAGGCATTTAATGTTCGAGCGAAAACGGCTGATTTTCGACAAAAGAGATAACACCCCCCCATTACGTCATGCTTCAGAAATGTGGAAAATGGTCCGTTTTCAAATGTTTTATTTTTGAACGTCAGTTCACATTTGTAGGTGGATCATCAGTGTTAGAGCTAAAATTAGCATGTTTAAAGTGATTTTCATGCTTCCAGGGGCCCAAAACACAAGATTAATGGAATGGTTAAAAGTGCATGAAAATGGCCAATTTACTCACTCTGAGTTCTCAAAAAGGGTTTCTTCACCCCGGGAAGTGAAATAAATACCATTTGGAGGCATTTAATGTTCGAGCAAAAACGGCTGATTTTCGACAAAAGAGATAACACCCCCATTACGTCATGCTTCAGAAATGTGGAAAATGGTCCGTTTTCAAATGTTTTATTTTTGAACGTCAGTTCACATTTGTAGGTGGATCATCAGTGTTAGAGCTAAAATTAGCATGTTTAAAGTGATTTTCATGCTTCCAGGGGCTCGGGAAGTTAATTAAATACCATTTGGAGGCATTTAATGTTCGAGCAAAAACGGCTGATTTTCGACAAAAGAGATAACACCCCCCCCATTACGTCATGCTTCAGAAATGTGGAAAATGGTCCGTTTTCAAATGTTTTATTTTTGAACGTCAGTTCACATTTGTAGGTGGATCATCAGTGTTAGAGCTAAAATTAGCATGTTTAAAGTGATTTTCATGCTTCCAGGGGCTCGGGAAGTTAATTAAATACCATTTGGAGGCATTTAATGTTCGAGCAAAAACGGCTGATTTTCGACAAAAGAGATAACACCCCCCCCCCCATTACGTCATGCTTCAGAAATGTGGAAAATGGTCCGTTTTCAAATGTTTTATTTTTGAATGTCAGTTCACATTTGTAGGTGGATCATCAGTGTTAGAGCTAAAATTAGCATGTTTAAAGTGATTTTCATGCTTCCAGGGGCTCGGGAAGTTAATTAGATACCATTTGGAGGCATTTAATGTTCGAGCAAAAACGGCTGATTTTCGACAAAAGAGATAACACCCCCCCATTACGTCATGCTTCAGAAATGTGGAAAATGGTCCGTTTTCAAATGTTTTATTTTTGAACGTCAGTTCACATTTTTAGGTGGATCATCAGTGTTAGAGCTAAAATTAGCATGTTTAAAGTGATTTTCATGCTTCCAGGGGCTCGGGAAGTGAAATAAATACCATTTGGAGGCATTTAATGTTCGAGCAAAAACGGCTGATTTTCGACAAAAGAGATAACAACCCCCCATTACGTCATGCTTCAGAAATGTGGAAAATGGTCCGTTTTCAAATGTTTTATTTTTGAACGTCAGTTCACATTTGTAGGTGGATCATCAGTGTTAGAGCTAAAATTAGCATGTTTAAAGTGATTTTCAGGCTTCCAGGGGCTCGGGAAGTTAATTAAATACCATTTGGAGGCATTTAATGTTCGAGCAAAAACGGCTGATTTTCGACAAAAGAGATAACACCCCCCCATTACGTCATGCTTCAGAAATGTGGAAAATGGTCCGTTTTCAAATGTTTTATTTTTGAACGTCAGTTCACATTTGTAGGTGGATCATCAGTGTTAGAGCTAAAATTAGCATGTTTAAAGTGATTTTCATGCTTCCAGGGGCCCAAAACACAAGATTAATGGAATGGTTAAAAGTGCATGAAAATGGCCAATTTACTCACTCTGAGTTCTCAAAAAGGGTTTCTTCACCCCGGGAAGTGAAATAAATACCATTTGGAGGCATTTAATGTTCGAGCAAAAACGGCTGATTTTCAACAAAAGAGATAACACCCCCCCCATTACGTCATGCTTCAGAAATGTGGAAAATGGTCTGTTTTCAAATGTTTTATTTTTGAACGTCAGTTCACATTTGTAGGTGGATCATCAGTGTTAGAGCTAAAATTAGCATGTTTAAAGTGATTTTCATGCTTCCAGGGGCTCGGGAAGTGAAATAAATACCATTTGGAGGCATTTAATATTCGAGCAAAAACGGCTGATTTTCGACAAAAGAGATAACACCCCCCCATTACGTCATGCTTCAGAAATGTGGAAAATGGTCCGTTTTCAAATGTTTTATTTTTGAACGTCAGTTCACATTTGTAGGTGGATCATCAGTGTTAGAGCTAAAATTAGCATGTTTAAAGTGATTTTCATGCTTCCAGGGGCCCAAAACACAAGATTTATGGAATGGTTAAAAGTGCATGAAAATGGCCAATTTACTCACTCTGAGTTCTCAAAAAGGGTTTCTTCACCCCGGGAAGTGAAATAAATACCATTTGGAGGCATTTAATGTTCGAGCAAAAACGGCTGATTTTCGACAAAAGAGATAACACCCCCCCATTACGTCATGCTTCAGAAATGTGGAAAATGGTCCGTTTTCAAATGTTTTATTTTTGAACGTCAGTTCACATTTGTAGGTGGATCATCAGTGTTAGAGCTAAAATTAGCATGTTTAAAGTGATTTTCATGCTTCCAGGGGCTCGGGAAGTTAATTAAATACCATTTGGAGGCATTTAATGTTCGAGCAAAAACGGCTGATTTTCGACAAAAGAGATAACACCCCCCCATTACGTCATGCTTCAGAAATGTGGAAAATGGTCCGTTTTCAAATGTTTTATTTTTGAACGTCAGTTCACATTTGTAGGTGGATCATCAGTGTTAGAGCTAAAATTAGCATGTTTAAAGTGATTTTCATGCTTCCAGGGGCTCGGGAAGTTAATTAAATACCATTTGGAGGCATTTAATGTTCGAGCAAAAACGGCTGATTTTCGACAAAAGAGATAACACCCCCCCCATTACGTCATGCTTCAGAAATTTGGAAAATGGTCCGTTTTCAAATGTTTTATTTTTGAACGTCAGTTCACATTTGTAGGTGGATCATCAGTGTTAGAGCTAAAATTAGCATGTTTAAAGTGTTTTTCATGCTTCCAGGGGCCCAAAACACAAGATTTATGGAATGGTTAAAAGTGCATGAAAATGGCCAATTTACTCACTCTGAGTTCTCAAAAAGGGTTTCTTCACCCCGGGAAGTTAATTAAATACCATTTGGAGGCATTTAATGTTCGAGCAAAAACGGCTGATTTTCGACAAAAGAGATAACACCCCCCATTACGTCATGCTTCAGAAATGTGGAAAATGGTCCGTTTTCAAATGTTTTATTTTTGAACGTCAGTTCACATTTGTAGGTGGATCATCAGTGTTAGAGCTAAAATTAGCATGTTTAAAGGGATTTTCATGCTTCCAGGGGCTCGGGAAGTTAATTAAATACCATTTGGAGGCATTTAATGTTCGAGCAAAAACGGCTGATTTTCGACAAAAGAGATAACACCCCCCCATTACGTCATGCTTCAGAAATGTGGAAAATGGTCCGTTTTCAAATGTTTTATTTTTGAACGTCAGTTCACATTTGTAGGTGGATCATCAGTGTTAGAGCTAAAATTAGCATGTTTAAAGTGATTTTCATGCTTCCAGGGGCTCGGGAAGTGAAATAAATACCATTTGGAGGCATTTAATGTTCGAGCAAAAACGGCTGATTTTCGACAAAAGAGATAACACCCCCCCATTACGTCATGCTTCAGAAATGTGGAAAATGGTCCGTTTTCAAATGTTTTATTTTTGAACGTCAGTTCACATTTGTAGGTGGATCATCAGTGTTAGAGCTAAAATTAGCATGTTTAAAGTGATTTTCATGCTTCCAGGGGCTCGGGAAGTTAATTAAATACCATTTGGAGGCATTTAATGTTCGAGCAAAAACGGCTGATTTTCGACAAAAGAGATAACACCCCCCCATTACGTCATGCTTCAGAAATGTGGAAAATGGTCCGTTTTCAAATGTTTTATTTTTGAACGTCAGTTCACATTTGTAGGTGGATCATCAGTGTTAGAGCTAAAATTAGCATGTTTAAAGTGATTTTCATGCTTCCAGGGGCCCAAAACACAAGATTAATGGAATGGTTAAAAGTGCATGAAAATGGCCAATTTACTCACTCTGAGTTCTCAAAAAGGGTTTCTTCACCCCGGGAAGTGAAATAAATACCATTTGGAGGCATTTAATGTTCGAGCAAAAACGGCTGATTTTCGACAAAAGAGATAACACCCCCCCCATTACGTCATGCTTCAGAAATGTGGAAAATGGTCCGTTTTCAAATGTTTTATTTTTGAACGTCAGTTCACATTTGTAGGTGGATCATCAGTGTTAGAGCTAAAATTAGCATGGTTAAAGTGATTTTCATGCTTCCAGGGGCTCGGGAAGTTAATTAAATACCATTTGGAGGCATTTAATGTTCGAGCAAAAACGGCTGATTTTCGACAAAAGAGATAACACCCCCCCATTACGTCATGCTTCAGAAATGTGGAAAATGGTCCGTTTTCAAATGTTTTATTTTTGAACGTCAGTTCACATTTGTAGGTGGATCATCAGTGTTAGAGCTAAAATTAGCATGTTTAAAGTGATTTTCATGCTTCCAGGGGCTCGGGAAGTTAATTAAATACCATTTGGAGGCATTTAATGTTCGAGCAAAAACGGCTGATTTTCGACAAAAGAGATAACACCCCCCCATTACGTCATGCTTCAGAAATGTGGAAAATGGTCCGTTTTCAAATGTTTTATTTTTGAACGTCAGTTCACATTTGTAGGTGGATCATCAGTGTTAGAGCTAAAATTAGCATGTTTAAAGTGATTTTCATGCTTCCAGGGGCTCGGGAAGTGAAATAAATACCATTTGGAGGCATTTAATGTTCGAGCAAAAACGGCTGATTTTCGACAAAAGAGATAACAACCCCCCATTACGTCATGCTTCAGAAATGTGGAAAATGGTCCGTTTTCAAATGTTTTATTTTTGAACGTCAGTTCACATTTGTAGGTGGATCATCAGTGTTAGAGCTAAAATTAGCATGTTTAAAGTGATTTTCATGCTTCCAGGGGCTCGGGAAGTTAATTAAATACCATTTGGAGGCATTTAATGTTCGAGCAAAAACGGCTGATTTTCGACAAAAGAGATAACACCCCCCCATTACGTCATGCTTCAGAAATGTGGAAAATGGTCCGTTTTCAAATGTTTTATTTTTGAACGTCAGTTCACATTTGTAGGTGGATCATCAGTGTTAGAGCTAAAATTAGCATGTTTAAAGTGATTTTCATGCTTCCAGGGGCCCAAAACACAAGATTAATGGAATGGTTAAAAGTGCATGAAAATGGCCAATTTACTCACTCTGAGTTCTCAAAAAGGGTTTCTTCACCCCGGGAAGTGAAATAAATACCATTTGGAGGCATTTAATGTTCGAGCAAAAACGGCTGATTTTCGACAAAAGAGATAACACCCCCCCATTACGTCATGCTTCAGAAATGTGGAAAATGGTCCGTTTTCAAATGTTTTATTTTTGAACGTCAGTTCACATTTGTAGGTGGATCATCAGTGTTAGAGCTAAAATTAGCATGTTTAAAGTGATTTTCATGCTTCCAGGGGCTCGGGAAGTGAAATAAATACCATTTGGAGGCATTTAATGTTCGAGCAAAAACGGCTGATTTTCGACAAAAGAGATAACACCCCCCCATTACGTCATGCTTCAGAAATGTGGAAAATGGTCCGTTTTCAAATGTTTTATTTTTGAACGTCAGTTCACATTTGTAGGTGGATCATCAGTGTTAGAGCTAAAATTAGCATGTTTAAAGTGATTTTCATGCTTCCAGGGGCTCGGGAAGTTAATTAAATACCATTTGGAGGCATTTAATGTTCGAGCGAAAACGGCTGATTTTCGACAAAAGAGATAACACCCCCCCATTACGTCATGCTTCAGAAATGTGGAAAATGGTCCGTTTTCAAATGTTTTATTTTTGAACGTCAGTTCACATTTGTAGGTGGATCATCAGTGTTAGAGCTAAAATTAGCATGTTTAAAGTGATTTTCATGCTTCCAGGGGCCCAAAACACAAGATTAATGGAATGGTTAAAAGTGCATGAAAATGGCCAATTTACTCACTCTGAGTTCTCAAAAAGGGTTTCTTCACCCCGGGAAGTGAAATAAATACCATTTGGAGGCATTTAATGTTCGAGCAAAAACGGCTGATTTTCGACAAAAGAGATAACACCCCCATTACGTCATGCTTCAGAAATGTGGAAAATGGTCCGTTTTCAAATGTTTTATTTTTGAACGTCAGTTCACATTTGTAGGTGGATCATCAGTGTTAGAGCTAAAATTAGCATGTTTAAAGTGATTTTCATGCTTCCAGGGGCTCGGGAAGTTAATTAAATACCATTTGGAGGCATTTAATGTTCGAGCAAAAACGGCTGATTTTCGACAAAAGAGATAACACCCCCCCCATTACGTCATGCTTCAGAAATGTGGAAAATGGTCCGTTTTCAAATGTTTTATTTTTGAACGTCAGTTCACATTTGTAGGTGGATCATCAGTGTTAGAGCTAAAATTAGCATGTTTAAAGTGATTTTCATGCTTCCAGGGGCTCGGGAAGTTAATTAAATACCATTTGGAGGCATTTAATGTTCGAGCAAAAACGGCTGATTTTCGACAAAAGAGATAACACCCCCCCCCATTACGTCATGCTTCAGAAATGTGGAAAATGGTCCGTTTTCAAATGTTTTATTTTTGAATGTCAGTTCACATTTGTAGGTGGATCATCAGTGTTAGAGCTAAAATTAGCATGTTTAAAGTGATTTTCATGCTTCCAGGGGCTCGGGAAGTTAATTAGATACCATTTGGAGGCATTTAATGTTCGAGCAAAAACGGCTGATTTTCGACAAAAGAGATAACACCCCCCCATTACGTCATGCTTCAGAAATGTGGAAAATGGTCCGTTTTCAAATGTTTTATTTTTGAACGTCAGTTCACATTTTTAGGTGGATCATCAGTGTTAGAGCTAAAATTAGCATGTTTAAAGTGATTTTCATGCTTCCAGGGGCTCGGGAAGTGAAATAAATACCATTTGGAGGCATTTAATGTTCGAGCAAAAACGGCTGATTTTCGACAAAAGAGATAACAACCCCCCATTACGTCATGCTTCAGAAATGTGGAAAATGGTCCGTTTTCAAATGTTTTATTTTTGAACGTCAGTTCACATTTGTAGGTGGATCATCAGTGTTAGAGCTAAAATTAGCATGTTTAAAGTGATTTTCATGCTTCCAGGGGCTCAGGAAGTTAATTAAATACCATTTGGAGGCATTTAATGTTCGAGCAAAAACGGCTGATTTTCGACAAAAGAGATAACACCCCCCCATTACGTCATGCTTCAGAAATGTGGAAAATGGTCAGTTTTCAAATGTTTTATTTTTGAACGTCAGTTCACATTTGTAGGTGGATCATCAGTGTTAGAGCTAAAATTAGCATGTTTAAAGTGATTTTCATGCTTCCAGGGGCCCAAAACACAAGATTAATGGAATGGTTAAAAGTGCATGAAAATGGCCAATTTACTCACTCTGAGTTCTCAAAAAGGGTTTCTTCACCCCGGGAAGTGAAATAAATACCATTTGGAGGCATTTAATGTTCGAGCAAAAACGGCTGATTTTCAACAAAAGAGATAACACCCCCCCCATTACGTCATGCTTCAGAAATGTGGAAAATGGTCTGTTTTCAAATGTTTTATTTTTGAACGTCAGTTCACATTTGTAGGTGGATCATCAGTGTTAGAGCTAAAATTAGCATGTTTAAAGTGATTTTCATGCTTCCAGGGGCTCGGGAAGTGAAATAAATACCATTTGGAGGCATTTAATATTCGAGCAAAAACGGCTGATTTTCGACAAAAGAGATAACACCCCCCCATTACGTCATGCTTCAGAAATGTGGAAAATGGTCCGTTTTCAAATGTTTTATTTTTGAACGTCAGTTCACATTTGTAGGTGGATCATCAGTGTTAGAGCTAAAATTAGCATGTTTAAAGTGATTTTCATGCTTCCAGGGGCCCAAAACACAAGATTTATGGATTGGTTAAAAGTGCATGAAAATGGCCAATTTACTCACTCTGAGTTCTCAAAAAGGGTTTCTTCACCCCGGGAAGTGAAATAAATACCATTTGGAGGCATTTAATGTTCGAGCAAAAACGGCTGATTTTCGACAAAAGAGATAACACCCCCCCCATTACGTCATGCTTCAGAAATGTGGAAAATGGTCCGTTTTCAAATGTTTTATTTTTGAACGTCAGTTCACATTTGTAGGTGGATCATCAGTGTTAGAGCTAAAATTAGCATGTTTAAAGTGATTTTCATGCTTCCAGGGGCTCGGGAAGTTAATTAAATACCATTTGGAGGCATTTAATGTTCGAGCAAAAACGGCTGATTTTCGACAAAAGAGATAACACCCCCCCATTACGTCATGCTTCAGAAATGTGGAAAATGGTCCGTTTTCAAATGTTTTATTTTTGAACGTCAGTTCACATTTGTAGGTGGATCATCAGTGTTAGAGCTAAAATTAGCATGTTTAAAGTGATTTTCATGCTTCCAGGGGCTCGGGAAGTTAATTAAATACCATTTGGAGGCATTTAATGTTCGAGCAAAAACGGCTGATTTTCGACAAAAGAGATAACACCCCCCCCATTACGTCATGCTTCAGAAATTTGGAAAATGGTCCGTTTTCAAATGTTTTATTTTTGAACGTCAGTTCACATTTGTAGGTGGATCATCAGTGTTAGAGCTAAAATTAGCATGTTTAAAGTGATTTTCATGCTTCCAGGGGCCCAAAACACAAGATTTATGGAATGGTTAAAAGTGCATGAAAATGGCCAATTTACTCACTCTGAGTTCTCAAAAAGGGTTTCTTCACCCCGGGAAGTTAATTAAATACCATTTGGAGGCATTTAATGTTCGAGCAAAAACGGCTGATTTTCGACAAAAGAGATAACACCCCCCATTACGTCATGCTTCAGAAATGTGGAAAATGGTCCGTTTTCAAATGTTTTATTTTTGAACGTCAGTTCACATTTGTAGGTGGATCATCAGTGTTAGAGCTAAAATTAGCATGTTTAAAGGGATTTTCATGCTTCCAGGGGCTCGGGAAGTTAATTAAATACCATTTGGAGGCATTTAATGTTCGAGCAAAAACGGCTGATTTTCGACAAAAGAGATAACACCCCCCATTACGTCATGCTTCAGAAATGTGGAAAATGGTCCGTTTTCAAATGTTTTATTTTTGAACGTCAGTTCACATTTGTAGGTGGATCATCAGTGTTAGAGCTAAAATTAGCATGTTTAAAGTGATTTTCATGCTTCCAGGGGCTCGGGAAGTGAAATAAATACCATTTGGAGGCATTTAATGTTCGAGCAAAAACGGCAGATTTTCGACAAAAGAGATAACACCCCCCCATTACGTCATGCTTCAGAAATGTGGAAAATGGTCCGTTTTCAAATGTTTTATTTTTGAACGTCAGTTCACATTTGTAGGTGGATCATCAGTGTTAGAGCTAAAATTAGCATGTTTAAAGTGATTTTCATGCTTCCAGGGGCTCGGGAAGTTAATTAAATACCATTTGGAGGCATTTAATGTTCGAGCAAAAACGGCTGATTTTCGACAAAAGAGATAACACCCCCCCATTACGTCATGCTTCAGAAATGTGGAAAATGGTCCGTTTTCAAATGTTTTATTTTTGAACGTCAGTTCACATTTGTAGGTGGATCATCAGTGTTAGAGCTAAAATTAGCATGTTTAAAGTGATTTTCATGCTTCCAGGGGCCCAAAACACAAGATTAATGGAATGGTTAAAAGTGCATGAAAATGGCCAATTTACTCACTCTGAGTTCTCAAAAAGGGTTTCTTCACCCCGGGAAGTGAAATAAATACCATTTGGAGGCATTTAATGTTCGAGCAAAAACGGCTGATTTTCGACAAAAGAGATAACACCCCCCCCATTACGTCATGCTTCAGAAATGTGGAAAATGGTCCGTTTTCAAATGTTTTATTTTTGAACGTCAGTTCACATTTGTAGGTGGATCATCAGTGTTAGAGCTAAAATTAGCATGGTTAAAGTGATTTTCATGCTTCCAGGGGCTCGGGAAGTTAATTAAATACCATTTGGAGGCATTTAATGTTCGAGCAAAAACGGCTGATTTTCGACAAAAGAGATAACACCCCCCCATTACGTCATGCTTCAGAAATGTGGAAAATGGTCCGTTTTCAAATGTTTTATTTTTGAACGTCAGTTCACATTTGTAGGTGGATCATCAGTGTTAGAGCTAAAATTAGCATGTTTAAAGTGATTTTCATGCTTCCAGGGGCTCGGGAAGTTAATTAAATACCATTTGGAGGCATTTAATGTTCGAGCAAAAACGGCTGATTTTCGACAAAAGAGATAACACCCCCCCATTACGTCATGCTTCAGAAATGTGGAAAATGGTCCGTTTTCAAATGTTTTATTTTTGAACGTCAGTTCACATTTGTAGGTGGATCATCAGTGTTAGAGCTAAAATTAGCATGTTTAAAGTGATTTTCATGCTTCCAGGGGCTCGGGAAGTGAAATAAATACCATTTGGAGGCATTTAATGTTCGAGCAAAAACGGCTGATTTTCGACAAAAGAGATAACAACCCCCCATTACGTCATGCTTCAGAAATGTGGAAAATGGTCCGTTTTCAAATGTTTTATTTTTGAACGTCAGTTCACATTTGTAGGTGGATCATCAGTGTTAGAGCTAAAATTAGCATGTTTAAAGTGATTTTCATGCTTCCAGGGGCTCGGGAAGTTAATTAAATACCATTTGGAGGCATTTAATGTTCGAGCAAAAACGGCTGATTTTCGACAAAAGAGATAACACCCCCCCATTACGTCATGCTTCAGAAATGTGGAAAATGGTCCGTTTTCAAATGTTTTATTTTTGAACGTCAGTTCACATTTGTAGGTGGATCATCAGTGTTAGAGCTAAAATTAGCATGTTTAAAGTGATTTTCATGCTTCCAGGGGCCCAAAACACAAGATTAATGGAATGGTTAAAAGTGCATGAAAATGGCCAATTTACTCACTCTGAGTTCTCAAAAAGGGTTTCTTCACCCCGGGAAGTGAAATAAATACCATTTGGAGGCATTTAATGTTCGAGCAAAAACGGCTGATTTTCGACAAAAGAGATAACACCCCCCCATTACGTCATGCTTCAGAAATGTGGAAAATGGACCGTTTTCAAATGTTTTATTTTTGAACGTCAGTTCACATTTGTAGGTGGATCATCAGTGTTAGAGCTAAAATTAGCATGTTTAAAGTGATTTTCATGCTTCCAGGGGCTCGGGAAGTTAATTAAATACCATTTGGAGGCATTTAATGTTCGAGCAAAAACGGCTGATTTTCGACAAAAGAGATAACACCCCCCCATTACGTCATGCTTCAGAAATGTGGAAAATGGTCCGTTTTCAAATGTTTTATTTATGAACGTCAGTTCACATTTGTATGTGGATCATCAGTGTTAGAGCTAAAATTAGCATGTTTAAAGTGATTTTCATGCTTCCAGGGGCCCAAAACACAAGATTTATGGAATGGTTAAAAGTGCATGAAAATGGCCAATTTACTCACTCTGAGTTCTCAAAAAGGGTTTCATCACCCCGGGAAGTTAATTAAATACCATTTGGAGGCATTTAATGTTCGAGCAAAAACGGCTGATTTTCGACAAAAGAGATAACACCCCCCCATTACGTCATGCTTCAGAAATGTGGAAAATGGTCTGTTTTCAAATGTTTTATTTTTGAACGTCAGTTCACATTTGTAGGTGGATCATCAGTGTTAGAGCTAAAATTAGCATGTTTAAAGTGATTTTCATGCTTCCAGGGGCTCGGGGAGTTAATTAAATACCATTTGGAGGCATTTAATGTTCGAGCAAAAACGGCTGATTTTCGACAAAAGAGATAACACCCCCCCATTACGTCATGCTTCAGAAATGTGGAAAATGGTCCGTTTTCAAATGTTTTATTTTTGAACGTCAGTTCACATTTGTAGGTGGATCATCAGTGTTAGAGCTAAAATTAGCATGTTTAAAGTGATTTTCATGCTTCCAGGGGCCCAAAACACAAGATTTATGGAATGGTTAAAAGTGCATGAAAATGGCCAATTTACTCACTCTGAGTTCTCAAAAAGGGTTTCTTCACCCCGGGAAGTTAATTAAATACCATTTGGAGGCATTTAATTTTCGAGCAAAAACGGCTGATTTTCGACAAAAGAGATAACACCCCCCCATTACGTCATGCTTCAGAAATGTGGAAAATGGTCCGTTTTCAAATGTTTTATTTTTGAACGTCAGTTCACATTTGTAGGTGGATCATCAGTGTTAGAGCTAAAATTAGCATGTTTAAAGTGATTTTCATGCTTCCAGGGGCTCGGGAAGTTAATTAAATACCATTTGGAGGCATTTAATGTTCGAGCAAAAACGGCTGATTTTCGACAAAAGAGATAACACCCCCCCATTACGTCATGCTTCAGAAATGTGGAAAATGGTCCGTTTTCAAATGTTTTATTTTTGAACGTCAGTTCACATTTGTAGGTGGATCATCAGTGTTAGAGCTAAAATTAGCATGTTTAAAGTGATTTTCATGCTTCCAGGGGCTCGGGAAGTCAAATGAATACCATTTGGAGGCATTTAATGTTCGAGCAAAAACGGCTGATATTCGACAAAAGAGATAACACCCCCCCATTACGTCATGCTTCAGAAATGTGGAAAATGGTCTGTTTTCAAATGTTTTATTTTTGAACGTCAGTTCACATTTGTAGGTGGATCATCAGTGTTAGAGCTAAAATTAGCTTGTTTAAAGTGATTTTCATGCTTCCAGGGGCCCAAAACACAAGATTTATGGAATGGTTAAAAGTGCATGAAAATGGCCAATTTACTCACTCTGAGTTCTCAAAAAGGGTTTCTTCACCCCGGGAAGTTAATTAAATACCATTTGGAGGCATTTAATGTTCGAGCAAAAACGGCTGATTTTCGACAAAAGAGATAACACCCCCCCATTACGTCATGCTTCAGAAATGTGGAAAATGGTCCGTTTTCAAATGTTTTATTTTTGAACGTCAGTTCACATTTGTAGGTGGATCATCAGTGTTAGAGCTAAAATTAGCATGTTTAAAGTGATTTTCATGCTTCCAGGGGCTCGGGAAGTTAATTAAATACCATTTGGAGGCATTTAATGTTCGAGCAAAAACGGCTGATTTTCGACAAAAGAGATAACACCCCCCCATTACGTCATGCTTCAGAAATGTGGAAAATGGTCCGTTTTCAAATGTTTTATTTTTGAACGTCAGTTCACATTTGTAGGTGGATCATCAGTGTTAGAGCTAAAATTAGCATGTTTAAAGTGATTTTCATGCTTCCAGGGGCCCAAAACACAAGATTTATGGAATGGTTAAAAGTGCATGAAAATGGCCAATTTACTCACTCTGAGTTCTCAAAAAGGGTTTCTTCACCCCGGGAAGTTAATTAAATACCATTTGGAGGCATTTAATGTTCGAGCAAAAACGGCTGATTTTCGACAAAAGAGATAACACCCCCCCATTACGTCATGCTTCAGAAATGTGGAAAATGGTCCGTTTTCAATTGTTTTATTTTTGAACGTCAGTTCACATTTGTAGGTGGATCATCAGTGTTAGAGCTAAAATTAGCATGTTTAAAGTGATTTTCATGCTTCCAGGGGCTCGGGAAGTGAAATAAATACCATTTGGAGGCATTTAATGTTCGAGCAAAAACGGCTGATTTTCGACAAAAGAGATAACACCCCCCCATTACGTCATGCTTCAGAAATGTGGAAAATGGTCCGTTTTCAAATGTTTTATTTTTGAACGTCAGTTCACATTTGTAGGTGGATCATCAGTGCTAGAGCTAAAATTAGCATGTTTAAAGTGATTTTCATGCTTCCAGGGGCTCGGGAAGTTAATTAAATACCATTTGGAGGCATTTAATGTTCGAGCAAAAACGGCTGATTTTCGACAAAAGAGATAACACCCCCCCATTACGTCATGCTTCAGAAATGTGGAAAATGGTCCGTTTTCAAATGTTTTATTTTTGAACGTCAGTTCACATTTGTAGGTGGATCATCAGTGTTAGAGCTAAAATTAGCATGTTTAAAGTGATTTTCATGCTTCCAGGGGCCCAAAACACAAGATTTATGGAATGGTTAAAAGTGCATGAAAATGGCCAATTTACTCACTCTGAGTTCTCAAAAAGGGTTTCTTCACCCCGGGAAGTTAATTAAATACCATTTGGAGGCATTTAATGTTCGAGCAAAAACGGCTGATTTTCGACAAAAGAGATAACACCCCCCCATTACGTCATGCTTCAGAAATGTGGAAAATGGTCCGTTTTCAAATGTTTTATTTTTGAATGTCAGTTCACATTTGTAGGTGGATCATCAGTGTTAGAGCTAAAATTAGCATGTTTAAAGTGATTTTCATGCTTCCAGGGGCTCGGGAAGTTAATTAAATACCATTTGGAGGCATTTAATGTTCGAGCAAAAACAGCTGATTTTCGACAAAAGAGATAACACCCCCCCATTACGTCATGCTTCAGAATTGTGGAAAATGGTCCGTTTTCAAATGTTTTATTTTTGAACGTCAGTTCACATTTGTAGGTGGATCATCAGTGTTAGAGCTAAAATTAGCATGTTTAAAGTGATTTTCATGCTTCCAGGGGCCCAAAACACAAGATTTATGGAATGGTTAAAAGTGCATGAAAATGGCCAATTTACTCACTCTGAGTTCTCAAAAAGGGTTTCTTCACCCCGGGAAGTTAATTAAATACCATTTGGAGGCATTTAATGTTCGAGCAAAAACGGCTGATTTTCGACAAAAGAGATAACACCCCCCCATTACGTCATGCTTCAGAAATGTGGAAAATGGTCCGTTTTCAAATGTTTTATTTTTGAACGTCAGTTCACATTTGTAGGTGGATCATCAGTGTTAGAGCTAAAATTAGCATGTTTAAAGTGATTTTCATGCTTCCAGGGGCTCGGGAAGTGAAATAAATACCATTTGGAGGCATTTAATGTTCGAGCAAAAACGGCTTATTTTCGACAAAAGAGATAACACCCCCCCATTACGTCATGCTTCAGAAATGTGGAAAATGGTCCGTTTTCAAATGTTTTATTTTTGAACGTCACTTCACATTTGTAGGTGGATCATCAGTGTTAGAGCTAAAATTAGCATGTTTAAAGTGATTTTCATGCTTCCAGGGGCTCGGGAAGTTAATTAAATACCATTTGGAGGCATTTAATGTTCGAGCAAAAACGGCTGATTTTCGACAAAAGAGATAACACCCCCCCCCATTACGTCATGCTTCAGAAATGTGGAAAATGGTCCGTTTTCAAATGTTTTATTTTTGAACGTGAGTTCACATTTGTAGGTGGATCATCAGTGTTAGAGCTAAAATTAGCATGTTTAAAGTGATTTTCATGCTTCCAGGGGCCCAAAACACAAGATTTATGGAATGGTTAAAAGTGCATGAAAATGGCCAATTTACTCACTCTGAGCTCTCAAAAAGGGTTTCTTCACCACGGGAAGTTAATTAAATACCATTTGGAGGCATTTAATGTTCGAGCAAAAACGGCTGATTTTCGACAAAAGAAATAACACCCCTCCATTACGTCATGCTTCAGAAATGTGGAAAATGGTCCGTTTTCAAATGTTTTATTTTTGAACGTCAGTTCACATTTGTAGGTGGATCATCAGTGTTAGAGCTAAAATTAGCATGTTTAAAGTGATTTTCATGCTTCCAGGGGCTCGGGAAGTTAATTAAATACCATTTGGAGGCATTTAATGTTCGAGCAAAAACGGCTGATTTTCGACAAAAGAGATAACACCCCCCCATTACGTCATGCTTCAGAAATGTGGAAAATGGTCCGTTTTCAAATGTTTTATTTTTGAACGTCAGTTCACATTTGTAGGTGGATCATCAGTGTTAGAGCTAAAATTAGCATGTTTAAAGTGATTTTCATGCTTCCAGGGGCCCAAAACACAAGATTTATGGAATGGTTAAAAGTGCATGAAAATGGCCAATTTACTCAATCTGAGTTCTCAAAAAGGGTTTCTTCACCCCGGGAAGTTAATTAAATACCATTTGGAGGCATTTAATGTTCGAGCAAAAACGGCTGATTTTCGACAAAAGAGATAACACCCCCCCATTACGTCATGCTTCAGAAATGTGGAAAATGGTCCGTTTTCAAATGTTTTATTTTTGAACGTCAGTTCACATTTGTAGGTGGATCATCAGTGTTAGAGCTAAAATTAGCATGTTTAAAGTGATTTTCATGCTTCCAGGGGCTCGGGAAGTTAATTAAATACCATTTGGAGGCATTTAATGTTCGAGCAAAAACAGCTGATTTTCGACAAAAGAGATAACACCCCCCCATTACGTCATGCTTCAGAATTGTGGAAAATGGTCCGTTTTCAAATGTTTTATTTTTGAACGTCAGTTCACATTTGTAGGTGGATCATCAGTGTTAGAGCTAAAATTAGCATGTTTAAAGTGATTTTCATGCTTCCAGGGGCCCAAAACACAAGATTTATGGAATGGTTAAAAGTGCATGAAAATGGCCAATTTACTCACTCTGAGTTCTCAAAAAGGGTTTCTTCACCCCGGGAAGTTAATTAAATACCATTTGGAGGCATTTAATGTTCGAGCAAAAACGGCTGATTTTCGACAAAAGAGATAACACCCCCCCATTACGTCATGCTTCAGAAATGTGGAAAATGGTCCGTTTTCAAATGTTTTATTTTTGAACGTCAGTTCACATTTGTAGGTGGATCATCAGTGTTAGAGCTAAAATTAGCATGTTTAAAGTGATTTTCATGCTTCCAGGGGCTCGGGAAGTGAAATAAATACCATTTGGAGGCATTTAATGTTCGAGCAAAAACGGCTGATTTTCGACAAAAGAGATAACACCCCCCCATTACGTCATGCTTCAGAAATGTGGAAAATGGTCCGTTTTCAAATGTTTTATTTTTGAACGTCACTTCACATTTGTAGGTGGATCATCAGTGTTAGAGCTAAAATTAGCATGTTTAAAGTGATTTTCATGCTTCCAGGGGCTCGGGAAGTTAATTAAATACCATTTGGAGGCATTTAATGTTCGAGCAAAAACGGCTGATTTTCGACAAAAGAGATAACACCCCCCCCCCATTACGTCATGCTTCAGAAATGTGGAAAATGGTCCGTTTTCAAATGTTTTATTTTTGAACGTGAGTTCACATTTGTAGGTGGATCATCAGTGTTAGAGCTAAAATTAGCATGTTTAAAGTGATTTTCATGCTTCCAGGGGCCCAAAACACAAGATTTATGGAATGGTTAAAAGTGCATGAAAATGGCCAATTTACTCACTCTGAGCTCTCAAAAAGGGTTTCTTCACCCCGGGAAGTTAATTAAATACCATTTGGAGGCATTTAATGTTCGAGCAAAAACGGCTGATTTTCGACAAAAGAAATAACACCCCTCCATTACGTCATGCTTCAGAAATGTGGAAAATGGTCCGTTTTCAAATGTTTTATTTTTGAACGTCAGTTCACATTTGTAGGTGGATCATCAGTGTTAGAGCTAAAATTAGCATGTTTAAAGTGATTTTCATGCTTCCAGGGGCTCGGGAAGTTAATTAAATACCATTTGGAGGCATTTAATGTTCGAGCGAAAACGGCTGATTTTCGACAAAAGAGATAACACCCCCCATTACGTCATGCTTCAGAAATGTGGAAAATGGTCCGTTTTCAAATGTTTTATTTTTGAAAGTCAGTTCACATTTGTAGGTGGATCATCAGTGTTAGAGCTAAAATTAGCATGTTTAAAGTGATTTTCATGCTTCCAGGGGCCCAAAACACAAGATTAATGGAATGGTTAAAAGTGCATGAAAATGGCCAATTTACTCACTCTGAGTTCTCAAAAAGGGTTTCTTCACCCCGGGAAGTGAAATAAATACCATTTGGAGGCATTTAATGTTCGAGCAAAAACGGCTGATTTTCGACAAAAGAGATAACACCCCCATTACGTCATGCTTCAGAAATGTGGAAAATGGTCCGTTTTCAAATGTTTTATTTTTGAACGTCAGTTCACATTTGTAGGTGGATCATCAGTGTTAGAGCTAAAATTAGCATGTTTAAAGTGATTTTCATGCTTCCAGGGGCTCGGGAAGTTAATTAAATACCATTTGGAGGCATTTAATGTTCGAGCAAAAACGGCTGATTTTCGACAAAAGAGATAACACCCCCCCCCATTACGTCATGCTTCAGAAATGTGGAAAATGGTCCGTTTTCAAATGTTTTATTTTTGAACGTCAGTTCACATTTGTAGGTGGATCATCAGTGTTAGAGCTAAAATTAGCATGTTTAAAGTGATTTTCATGCTTCCAGGGGCTCGGGAAGTTAATTAAATACCATTTGGAGGCATTTAATGTTCGAGCAAAAACGGCTGATTTTCGACAAAAGAGATAACACCCCCCCCCATTACGTCATGCTTCAGAAATGTGGAAAATGGTCCGTTTTCAAATGTTTTATTTTTGAATGTCAGTTCACATTTGTAGGTGGATCATCAGTGTTAGAGCTAAAATTAGCATGTTTAAAGTGATTTTCATGCTTCCAGGGGCTCGGGAAGTTAATTAGATACCATTTGGAGGCATTTAATGTTCGAGCAAAAACGGCTGATTTTCGACAAAAGAGATAACACCCCCCCATTACGTCATGCTTCAGAAATGTGGAAAATGGTCCGTTTTCAAATGTTTTATTTTTGAACGTCAGTTCACATTTGTAGGTGGATCATCAGTGTTAGAGCTAAAATTAGCATGTTTAAAGTGATTTTCATGCTTCCAGGGGCTCGGGAAGTGAAATAAATACCATTTGGAGGCATTTAATGTTCGAGCAAAAACGGCTGATTTTGGACAAAAGAGATAACAACCCCCCATTACGTCATGCTTCAGAAATGTGGAAAATGGTCCGTTTTCAAATGTTTTATTTTTGAACGTCAGTTCACATTTGTAGGTGGATCATCAGTGTTAGAGCTAAAATTAGCATGTTTAAAGTGATTTTCATGCTTCCAGGGGCTCGGGAAGTTAATTAAATACCATTTGGAGGCATTTAATGTTCGAGCAAAAACGGCTGATTTTCGACAAAAGAGATAACACCCCCCCATTACGTCATGCTTCAGAAATGTGGAAAATGGTCCGTTTTCAAATGTTTTATTTTTGAACGTCAGTTCACATTTGTAGGTGGATCATCAGTGTTAGAGCTAAAATTAGCATGTTTAAAGTGATTTTCATGCTTCCAGGGGCCCAAAACACAAGATTAATGGAATGGTTAAAAGTGCATGAAAATGGCCAATTTACTCACTCTGAGTTCTCAAAAAGGGTTTCTTCACCCCGGGAAGTGAAATAAATACCATTTGGAGGCATTTAATGTTCGAGCAAAAACGGCTGATTTTCAACAAAAGAGATAACACCCCCCCATTACGTCATGCTTCAGAAATGTGGAAAATGGTCCGTTTTCAAATGTTTTATTTTTGAACGCCAGTTCACATTTGTAGGTGGATCATCAGTGTTAGAGCTAAAATTAGCATGTTTAAAGTGATTTTCATGCTTCCAGGGGCTCGGGAAGTGAAATAAATACCATTTGGAGGCATTTAATGTTCGAGCAAAAACGGCTGATTTTCGACAAAAGAGATAACACCCCCCCATTACGTCATGCTTCAGAAATGTGGAAAATGGTCCGTTTTCAAATGTTTTATTTTTGAACGTCAGTTCACATTTGTAGGTGGATCATCAGTGTTAGAGCTAAAATTAGCATGTTTAAAGTGATTTTCATGCTTCCAGGGGCCCAAAACACAAGATTTATGGAATGGTTAAAAGTGCATGAAAATGGCCAATTTACTCACTCTGAGTTCTCAAAAAGGGTTTCTTCACCCCGGGAAGTGAAATAAATACCATTTGGAGGCATTTAATGTTCGAGCAAAAACGGCTGATTTTCGACAAAAGAGATAACACCCCCCCATTACGTCATGCTTCAGAAATGTGGAAAATGGTCCGTTTTCAAATGTTTTATTTTTGAACGTCAGTTCACATTTGTAGGTGGATCATCAGTGTTAGAGCTAAAATTAGCATGTTTAAAGTGATTTTCATGCTTCCAGGGGCTCGGGAAGTTAATTAAATACCATTTGGAGGCATTTAATGTTCGAGCAAAAACGGCTGATTTTCGACAAAAGAGATAACACCCCCCCATTACGTCATGCTTCAGAAATGTGGAAAATGGTCCGTTTTCAAATGTTTTATTTTTGAACGTCAGTTCACATTTGTAGGTGGATCATCAGTGTTAGAGCTAAAATTAGCATGTTTAAAGTGATTTTCATGCTTCCAGGGGCTCGGGAAGTTAATTAAATACCATTTGGAGGCATTTAATGTTCGAGCAAAAACGGCTGATTTTCGACAAAAGAGATAACACCCCCCCCATTACGTCATGCTTCAGAAATTTGGAAAATGGTCCGTTTTCAAATGTTTTATTTTTGAACGTCAGTTCACATTTGTAGGTGGATCATCAGTGTTAGAGCTAAAATTAGCATGTTTAAAGTGATTTTCATGCTTCCAGGGGCCCAAAACACAAGATTTATGGAATGGTTAAAAGTGCATGAAAATGGCCAATTTACTCACTCTGAGTTCTCAAAAAGGGTTTCTTCACCCCGGGAAGTTAATTAAATACCATTTGGAGGCATTTAATGTTCGAGCAAAAACGGCTGATTTTCGACAAAAGAGATAACACCCCCCATTACGTCATGCTTCAGAAATGTGGAAAATGGTCCGTTTTCAAATGTTTTATTTTTGAACGTCAGTTCACATTTGTAGGTGGATCATCAGTGTTAGAGCTAAAATTAGCATGTTTAAAGGGATTTTCATGCTTCCAGGGGCTCGGGAAGTTAATTAAATACCATTTGGAGGCATTTAATGTTCGAGCAAAAACGGCTGATTTTCGACAAAAGAGATAACACCCCCCCATTACGTCATGCTTCAGAAATGTGGAAAATGGTCCGTTTTCAAATGTTTTATTTTTGAACGTCAGTTCACATTTGTAGGTGGATCATCAGTGTTAGAGCTAAAATTAGCATGTTTAAAGTGATTTTCATGCTTCCAGGGGCTCGGGAAGTGAAATAAATACCATTTGGAGGCATTTAATGTTCGAGCAAAAACGGCTGATTTTCGACAAAAGAGATAACACCCCCCCATTACGTCATGCTTCAGAAATGTGGAAAATGGTCCGTTTTCAAATGTTTTATTTTTGAACGTCAGTTCACATTTGTAGGTGGATCATCAGTGTTAGAGCTAAAATTAGCATGTTTAAAGTGATTTTCATGCTTCCAGGGGCTCGGGAAGTTAATTAAATACCATTTGGAGGCATTTAATGTTCGAGCAAAAACGGCTGATTTTCGACAAAAGAGATAACACCCCCCCATTACGTCATGCTTCAGAAATGTGGAAAATGGTCCGTTTTCAAATGTTTTATTTTTGAACGTCAGTTCACATTTGTAGGTGGATCATCAGTGTTAGAGCTAAAATGAGCATGTTTAAAGTGATTTTCATGCTTCCAGGGGCCCAAAACACAAGATTAATGGAATGGTTAAAAGTGCATGAAAATGGCCAATTTACTCACTCTGAGTTCTCAAAAAGGGTTTCTTCACCCCGGGAAGTGAAATAAATACCATTTGGAGGCATTTAATGTTCGAGCAAAAACGGCTGATTTTCGACAAAAGAGATAACACCCCCCCATTACGTCATGCTTCAGAAATGTGGAAAATGGTCCGTTTTCAAATGTTTTATTTTTGAACGTCAGTTCACATTTGTAGGTGGATCATCAGTGTTAGAGCTAAAATTAGCATGGTTAAAGTGATTTTCATGCTTCCAGGGGCTCGGGAAGTTAATTAAATACCATTTGGAGGCATTTAATGTTCGAGCAAAAACGGCTGATTTTCGACAAAAGAGATAACACCCCCCCATTACGTCATGCTTCAGAAATGTGGAAAATGGTCCGTTTTCAAATGTTTTATTTTTGAACGTCAGTTCACATTTGTAGGTGGATCATCAGTGTTAGAGCTAAAATTAGCATGTTTAAAGTGATTTTCATGCTTCCAGGGGCTCGGGAAGTTAATTAAATACCATTTGGAGGCATTTAATTTTCGAGCAAAAACGGCTGATTTTCGACAAAAGAGATAACACCCCCCCATTACGTCATGCTTCAGAAATGTGGAAAATGGTCCGTTTTCAAATGTTTTATTTTTGAACGTCAGTTCACATTTGTAGGTGGATCATCAGTGTTAGAGCTAAAATTAGCATGTTTAAAGTGATTTTCATGCTTCCAGGGGCTCGGGAAGTTAATTAAATACCATTTGGAGGCATTTAATGTTCGAGCAAAAACGGCTGATTTTCGACAAAAGAGATAACACCCCCCCATTACGTCATGCTTCAGAAATGTGGAAAATGGTCCGTTTTCAAATGTTTTATTTTTGAACGTCAGTTCACATTTGTAGGTGGATCATCAGTGTTAGAGCTAAAATTAGCATGTTTAAAGTGATTTTCATGCTTCCAGGGGCTCGGGAAGTCAAATGAATACCATTTGGAGGCATTTAATGTTCGAGCAAAAACGGCTGATATTCGACAAAAGAGATAACACCCCCCCATTACGTCATGCTTCAGAAATGTGGAAAATGGTCCGTTTTCAAATGTTTTATTTTTGAACGTCAGTTCACATTTGTAGGTGGATCATCAGTGTTAGAGCTAAAATTAGCATGTTTAAAGTGATTTTCATGCTTCCAGGGGCTCGGGAAGTTAATTAAATACCATTTGGAGGCATTTAATGTTCGAGCAAAAACGGCTGATTTTCGACAAAAGAGATAACACCCCCCCATTACGTCATGCTTCAGAAATGTGGAAAATGGTCCGTTTTCAAATGTTTTATTTTTGAACGTCAGTTCACATTTGTAGGTGGATCATCAGTGTTAGAGCTAAAATTAGCATGTTTAAAGTGATTTTCATGCTTCCAGGGCCCCAAAACACAAGATTAATGGAATGGTTAAAAGTGCATGAAAATGGCCAATTTACTCACTCTGAGTTCTCAAAAAGGGTTTCTTCACCCCGGGAAGTGAAATAAATACCATTTGGAGGCATTTAATGTTCGAGCAAAAACGGCTGATTTTCGACAAAAGAGATAACACCCCCCCATTACGTCATGCTTCAGAAATGTGGAAAATGGTCCGTTTTCAAATGTTTTATTTTTGAACGTCAGTTCACATTTGTAGGTGGATCATCAGTGTTAGAGCTAAAATTAGCATGGTTAAAGTGATTTTCATGCTTCCAGGGGCTCGGGAAGTTAATTAAATACCATTTGGAGGCATTTAATGTTCGAGCAAAAACGGCTGATTTTCGACAAAAGAGATAACACCCCCCCATTACGTCATGCTTCAGAAATGTGGAAAATGGTCCGTTTTCAAATGTTTTATTTTTGAACGTCAGTTCACATTTGTAGGTGGATCATCAGTGTTAGAGCTAAAATTAGCATGTTTAAAGTGATTTTCATGCTTCCAGGGGCTCGGGAAGTTAATTAAATACCATTTGGAGGCATTTAATGTTCGAGCAAAAACGGCTGATTTTCGACAAAAGAGATAACACCCCCCCCATTACGTCATGCTTCAGAAATGTGGAAAATGGTCCATTTTCAAATGTTTTATTTTTGAACGTCAGTTCACATTTGTAGGTGGATCATCAGTGTTAGAGCTAAAATTAGCATGTTTAAAGTGATTTTCATGCTTCCAGGGGCTCGGGAAGTTAATTAAATACCATTTGGAGGCATTTAATGTTCGAGCAAAAACGGCTGATTTTCGACAAAAGAGATAACACCCCCCCATTACGTCATGCTTCAGAAATGTGGAAAATGGTCCGTTTTCAAATGTTTTATTTTTGAACGTCAGTTCACATTTGTAGGTGGATCATCAGTGTTAGAGCTAAAATTAGCATGTTTAAAGTGATTTTCATGCTTCCAGGGGCTCGGGAAGTTAATTAAATACCATTTGGAGGCATTTAATGTTCGAGCAAAAACGGCTGATTTTCGACAAAAGAGATAACACCCCCCCATTACGTCATGCTTCAGAAATGTGGAAAATGGTCCGTTTTCAAATGTTTTATTTTTGAACGTCAGTTCACATTTGTAGGTGGATCATCAGTGTTAGAGCTAAAATTAGCATGTTTAACTGATTTTCATGCTTCCAGGGGCCCAAAACACAAGATTAATGGAATGGTTAAAAGTGCATGAAAATGGCCAATTTACTCACTCTGAGTTCTCAAAAAGGGTTTCTTCACCCCGGGAAGTGAAATAAATACCATTTGGAGGCATTTAATGTTCGAGCAAAAACGGCTGATTTTCGACAAAAGAGATAACACCCCCCCATTACGTCATGCTTCAGAAATGTGGAAAATGGTCCGTTTTCAAATGTTTTATTTTTGAACGTCAGTTCACATTTGTAGGTGGATCATCAGTGTTAGAGCTAAAATTAGCATGTTTAAATTGATTTTCATGCTTCCAGGGGCTCGGGAAGTTAATTAAATACCATTTGGAGGCATTTAATGTTCGAGCAAAAACGGCTGATTTTCGACAAAAGAGATAACAACCCCCCATTACGTCATGCTTCAGAAATGTGGAAAATGGTCCGTTTTCAAATGTTTTATTTTTGAACGTCAGTTCACATTTGTAGGTGGATCATCAGTGTTAGAGCTAAAATTAGCATGTTTAAAGTGATTTTCATGCTTCCAGGGGCTCGGGAAGTGAAATAAATACCATTTGGAGGCATTTAATGTTCGAGCAAAAACGGCTGATTTTCGACAAAAGAGATAACACCCCCCCATTACGTCATGCTTCAGAAATGTGGAAAATGGTCCGTTTTCAAATGTTTTATTTTTGAACGTCAGTTCACATTTGTAGGTGGATCATCAGTGTTAGAGCTAAAATTAGCATGTTTAAAGTGATTTTCATGCTTCCAGGGGCCCAAAACACAAGATTTATGGAATGGTTAAAAGTGCATGAAAATGGCCAATTTACTCACTCTGAGTTCTCAAAAAGGGTTTCTTCACCCCGGGAAGTGAAATAAATACCATTTGGAGGCATTTAATGTTCGAGCAAAAACGGCTGATTTTCGACAAAAGAGATAACACCCCCCCATTACGTCATGCTTCAGAAATGTGGAAAATGGTCCGTTTTCAAATGTTTTATTTTTGAACGTCAGTTCACATTTGTAGGTGGATCATCAGTGTTAGAGCTAAAATTAGCATGTTTAAAGTGATTTTCATGCTTCCAGGGGCTCGGGAAGTGAAATAAATACCATTTGGAGGCATTTAATGTTCGAGCAAAAACGGCTGATTTTCGACAAAAGAGATAACACCCCCCCATTACGTCATGCTTCAGAAATGTGGAAAATGGTCCGTTTTCAAATGTTTTATTTTTGAACGTCAGTTCACATTTGTAGGTGGATCATCAGTGTTAGAGCTAAAATTAGCATGTTTAAAGTGATTTTCATGCTTCCAGGGGCTCGGGAAGTTAATTAAATACCATTTGGAGGCATTTAATGTTCGAGCGAAAACGGCTGATTTTCGACAAAAGAGATAACACCCCCCCATTACGTCATGCTTCAGAAATGTGGAAAATGGTCCGTTTTCAAATGTTTTATTTTTGAACGTCAGTTCACATTTGTAGGTGGATCATCAGTGTTAGAGCTAAAATTAGCATGTTTAAAGTGATTTTCATGCTTCCAGGGGCCCAAAACACAAGATTAATGGAATGGTTAAAAGTGCATGAAAATGGCCAATTTACTCACTCTGAGTTCTCAAAAAGGGTTTCTTCACCCCGGGAAGTGAAATAAATACCATTTGGAGGCATTTAATGTTCGAGCAAAAACGGCTGATTTTCGACAAAAGAGATAACACCCCCATTACGTCATGCTTCAGAAATGTGGAAAATGGTCCGTTTTCAAATGTTTTATTTTTGAACGTCAGTTCACATTTGTAGGTGGATCATCAGTGTTAGAGCTAAAATTAGCATGTTTAAAGTGATTTTCATGCTTCCAGGGGCTCGGGAAGTTAATTAAATACCATTTGGAGGCATTTAATGTTCGAGCAAAAACGGCTGATTTTCGACAAAAGAGATAACACCCCCCCCATTACGTCATGCTTCAGAAATGTGGAAAATGGTCCGTTTTCAAATGTTTTATTTTTGAACGTCAGTTCACATTTGTAGGTGGATCATCAGTGTTAGAGCTAAAATTAGCATGTTTAAAGTGATTTTCATGCTTCCAGGGGCTCGGGAAGTTAATTAAATACCATTTGGAGGCATTTAATGTTCGAGCAAAAACGGCTGATTTTCGACAAAAGAGATAACACCCCCCCCCCATTACGTCATGCTTCAGAAATGTGGAAAATGGTCCGTTTTCAAATGTTTTATTTTTGAATGTCAGTTCACATTTGTAGGTGGATCATCAGTGTTAGAGCTAAAATTAGCATGTTTAAAGTGATTTTCATGCTTCCAGGGGCTCGGGAAGTTAATTAAATACCATTTGGAGGCATTTAATGTTCGAGCAAAAACGGCTGATTTTCGACAAAAGAGATAACACCCCCCCATTACGTCATGCTTCAGAAATGTGGAAAATGGTCCGTTTTCAAATGTTTTATTTTTGAACGTCAGTTCACATTTGTAGGTGGATCATCAGTGTTAGAGCTAAAATTAGCATGTTTAAAGTGATTTTCATGCTTCCAGGGGCTCGGGAAGTGAAATAAATACCATTTGGAGGCATTTAATGTTCGAGCAAAAACGGCTGATTTTCGACAAAAGAGATAACAACCCCCCATTACGTCATGCTTCAGAAATGTGGAAAATGGTCCGTTTTCAAATGTTTTATTTTTGAACGTCAGTTCACATTTGTAGGTGGATCATCAGTGTTAGAGCTAAAATTAGCATGTTTAAAGTGATTTTCATGCTTCCAGGGGCTCGGGAAGTTAATTAAATACCATTTGGAGGCATTTAATGTTCGAGCAAAAACGGCTGATTTTCGACAAAAGAGATAACACCCCCCCATTACGTCATGCTTCAGAAATGTGGAAAATGGTCCGTTTTCAAATGTTTTATTTTTGAACGTCAGTTCACATTTGTAGGTGGATCATCAGTGTTAGAGCTAAAATTAGCATGTTTAAAGTGATTTTCATGCTTCCAGGGGCCCAAAACACAAGATTAATGGAATGGTTAAAAGTGCATGAAAATGGCCAATTTACTCACTCTGAGTTCTCAAAAAGGGTTTCTTCACCCCGGGAAGTGAAATAAATACCATTTGGAGGCATTTAATGTTCGAGCAAAAACGGCTGATTTTCGACAAAAGAGATAACACCCCCCCCATTACGTCATGCTTCAGAAATGTGGAAAATGGTCTGTTTTCAAATGTTTTATTTTTGAACGTCAGTTCACATTTGTAGGTGGATCATCAGTGTTAGAGCTAAAATTAGCATGTTTAAAGTGATTTTCATGCTTCCAGGGGCTCGGGAAGTGAAATAAATACCATTTGGAGGCATTTAATATTCGAGCAAAAACGGCTGATTTTCGACAAAAGAGATAACACCCCCCCATTACGTCATGCTTCAGAAATGTGGAAAATGGTCCGTTTTCAAATGTTTTATTTTTGAACGTCAGTTCACATTTGTAGGTGGATCATCAGTGTTAGAGCTAAAATTAGCATGTTTAAAGTGATTTTCATGCTTCCAGGGGCCCAAAACACAAGATTTATGGAATGGTTAAAAGTGCATGAAAATGGCCAATTTACTCACTCTGAGTTCTCAAAAAGGGTTTCTTCACCCCGGGAAGTGAAATAAATACCATTTGGAGGCATTTAATGTTCGAGCAAAAACGGCTGATTTTCGACAAAAGAGATAACACCCCCCCCATTACGTCATGCTTCAGAAATGTGGAAAATGGTCCGTTTTCAAATGTTTTATTTTTGAACGTCAGTTCACATTTGTAGGTGGATCATCAGTGTTAGAGCTAAAATTAGCATGTTTAAATTGATTTTCATGCTTCCAGGGGCTCGGGAAGTTAATTAAATACCATTTGGAGGCATTTAATGTTCGAGCAAAAACGGCTGATTTTCGACAAAAGAGATAACACCCCCCCATTACGTCATGCTTCAGAAATGTGGAAAATGGTCCGTTTTCAAATGTTTTATTTTTGAACGTCAGTTCACATTTGTAGGTGGATCATCAGTGTTAGAGCTAAAATTAGCATGTTTAAAGTGATTTTCATGCTTCCAGGGGCCCAAAACACAAGATTAATGGAATGGTTAAAAGTGCATGAAAATGGCCAATTTACTCACTCTGAGTTCTCAAAAAGGGTTTCTTCACCCCGGGAAGTGAAATAAATACCATTTGGAGGCATTTAATGTTCGAGCAAAAACGGCTGATTTTCAACAAAAGAGATAACACCCCCCCCATTACGTCATGCTTCAGAAATGTGGAAAATGGTCTGTTTTCAAATGTTTTATTTTTGAACGTCAGTTCACATTTGTAGGTGGATCATCAGTGTTAGAGCTAAAATTAGCATGTTTAAAGTGATTTTCATGCTTCCAGGGGCTCGGGAAGTGAAATAAATACCATTTGGAGGCATTTAATATTCGAGCAAAAACGGCTGATTTTCGACAAAAGAGATAACACCCCCCCATTACGTCATGCTTCAGAAATGTGGAAAATGGTCCGTTTTCAAATGTTTTATTTTTGAACGTCAGTTCACATTTGTAGGTGGATCATCAGTGTTAGAGCTAAAATTAGCATGTTTAAAGTGATTTTCATGCTTCCAGGGGCCCAAAACACAAGATTTATGGAATGGTTAAAAGTGCATGAAAATGGCCAATTTACTCACTCTGAGTTCTCAAAAAGGGTTTCTTCACCCCGGGAAGTGAAATAAATACCATTTGGAGGCATTTAATGTTCGAGCAAAAACGGCTGATTTTCGACAAAAGAGATAACACCCCCCCCATTACGTCATGCTTCAGAAATGTGGAAAATGGTCCGTTTTCAAATGTTTTATTTTTGAACGTCAGTTCACATTTGTAGGTGGATCATCAGTGTTAGAGCTAAAATTAGCATGTTTAAATTGATTTTCATGCTTCCAGGGGCTCGGGAAGTTAATTAAATACCATTTGGAGGCATTTAATGTTCGAGCAAAAACGGCTGATTTTCGACAAAAGAGATAACACCCCCCCATTACGTCATGCTTCAGAAATGTGGAAAATGGTCCGTTTTCAAATGTTTTATTTTTGAACGTCAGTTCACATTTGTAGGTGGATCATCAGTGTTAGAGCTAAAATTAGCATGTTTAAAGTGATTTTCATGCTTCCAGGGGCTCGGGAAGTTAATTAAATACCATTTGGAGGCATTTAATGTTCGAGCAAAAACGGCTGATTTTCGACAAAAGAGATAACACCCCCCCCATTACGTCATGCTTCAGAAATTTGGAAAATGGTCCGTTTTCAAATGTTTTATTTTTGAACGTCAGTTCACATTTGTAGGTGGATCATCAGTGTTAGAGCTAAAATTAGCATGTTTAAAGTGATTTTCATGCTTCCAGGGGCCCAAAACACAAGATTTATGGAATGGTTAAAAGTGCATGAAAATGGCCAATTTACTCACTCTGAGTTCTCAAAAAGGGTTTCTTCACCCCGGGAAGTTAATTAAATACCATTTGGAGGCATTTAATGTTCGAGCAAAAACGGCTGATTTTCGACAAAAGAGATAACACCCCCCATTACGTCATGCTTCAGAAATGTGGAAAATGGTCCGTTTTCAAATGTTTTATTTTTGAACGTCAGTTCACATTTGTAGGTGGATCATCAGTGTTAGAGCTAAAATTAGCATGTTTAAAGGGATTTTCATGCTTCCAGGGGCTCGGGAAGTTAATTAAATACCATTTGGAGGCATTTAATGTTCGAGCAAAAACGGCTGATTTTCGACAAAAGAGATAACACCCCCCATTACGTCATGCTTCAGAAATGTGGAAAATGGTCCGTTTTCAAATGTTTTATTTTTGAACGTCAGTTCACATTTGTAGGTGGATCATCAGTGTTAGAGCTAAAATTAGCATGTTTAAAGTGATTTTCATGCTTCCAGGGGCTCGGGAAGTGAAATAAATACCATTTGGAGGCATTTAATGTTCGAGCAAAAACGGCAGATTTTCGACAAAAGAGATAACACCCCCCCATTACGTCATGCTTCAGAAATGTGGAAAATGGTCCGTTTTCAAATGTTTTATTTTTGAACGTCAGTTCACATTTGTAGGTGGATCATCAGTGTTAGAGCTAAAATTAGCATGTTTAAAGTGATTTTCATGCTTCCAGGGGCTCGGGAAGTTAATTAAATACCATTTGGAGGCATTTAATGTTCGAGCAAAAACGGCTGATTTTCGACAAAAGAGATAACACCCCCCCATTACGTCATGCTTCAGAAATGTGGAAAATGGTCCGTTTTCAAATGTTTTATTTTTGAACGTCAGTTCACATTTGTAGGTGGATCATCAGTGTTAGAGCTAAAATTAGCATGTTTAAAGTGATTTTCATGCTTCCAGGGGCCCAAAACACAAGATTAATGGAATGGTTAAAAGTGCATGAAAATGGCCAATTTACTCACTCTGAGTTCTCAAAAAGGGTTTCTTCACCCCGGGAAGTGAAATAAATACCATTTGGAGGCATTTAATGTTCGAGCAAAAACGGCTGATTTTCGACAAAAGAGATAACACCCCCCCCATTACGTCATGCTTCAGAAATGTGGAAAATGGTCCGTTTTCAAATGTTTTATTTTTGAACGTCAGTTCACATTTGTAGGTGGATCATCAGTGTTAGAGCTAAAATTAGCATGGTTAAAGTGATTTTCATGCTTCCAGGGGCTCGGGAAGTTAATTAAATACCATTTGGAGGCATTTAATGTTCGAGCAAAAACGGCTGATTTTCGACAAAAGAGATAACACCCCCCCATTACGTCATGCTTCAGAAATGTGGAAAATGGTCCGTTTTCAAATGTTTTATTTTTGAACGTCAGTTCACATTTGTAGGTGGATCATCAGTGTTAGAGCTAAAATTAGCATGTTTAAAGTGATTTTCATGCTTCCAGGGGCTCGGGAAGTTAATTAAATACCATTTGGAGGCATTTAATGTTCGAGCAAAAACGGCTGATTTTCGACAAAAGAGATAACACCCCCCCATTATGTCATGCTTCAGAAATGTGGAAAATGGTCCGTTTTCAAATGTTTTATTTTTGAACGTCAGTTCACATTTGTAGGTGGATCATCAGTGTTAGAGCTAAAATTAGCATGTTTAAAGTGATTTTCATGCTTCCAGGGGCTCGGGAAGTGAAATAAATACCATTTGGAGGCATTTAATGTTCGAGCAAAAACGGCTAATTTTCGACAAAAGAGATAACAACCCCCCATTACGTCATGCTTCAGAAATGTGGAAAATGGTCCGTTTTCAAATGTTTTATTTTTGAACGTCAGTTCACATTTGTAGGTGGATCATCAGTGTTAGAGCTAAAATTAGCATGTTTAAAGTGATTTTCATGCTTCCAGGGGCTCGGGAAGTTAATTAAATACCATTTGGAGGCATTTAATGTTCGAGCAAAAACGGCTGATTTTCGACAAAAGAGATAACACCCCCCCATTACGTCATGCTTCAGAAATGTGGAAAATGGTCCGTTTTCAAATGTTTTATTTTTGAACGTCAGTTCACATTTGTAGGTGGATCATCAGTGTTAGAGCTAAAATTAGCATGTTTAAAGTGATTTTCATGCTTCCAGGGGCCCAAAACACAAGATTAATGGAATGGTTAAAAGTGCATGAAAATGGCCAATTTACTCACTCTGAGTTCTCAAAAAGGGTTTCTTCACCCCGGGAAGTGAAATAAATACCATTTGGAGGCATTTAATGTTCGAGCAAAAACGGCTGATTTTCGACAAAAGAGATAACACCCCCCCATTACGTCATGCTTCAGAAATGTGGAAAATGGACCGTTTTCAAATGTTTTATTTTTGAACGTCAGTTCACATTTGTAGGTGGATCATCAGTGTTAGAGCTAAAATTAGCATGTTTAAAGTGATTTTCATGCTTCCAGGGGCTCGGGAAGTTAATTAAATACCATTTGGAGGCATTTAATGTTCGAGCAAAAACGGCTGATTTTCGACAAAAGAGATAACACCCCCCCATTACGTCATGCTTCAGAAATGTGGAAAATGGTCCGTTTTCAAATGTTTTATTTATGAACGTCAGTTCACATTTGTATGTGGATCATCAGTGTTAGAGCTAAAATTAGCATGTTTAAAGTGATTTTCATGCTTCCAGGGGCCCAAAACACAAGATTTATGGAATGGTTAAAAGTGCATGAAAATGGCCAATTTACTCACTCTGAGTTCTCAAAAAGGGTTTCATCACCCCGGGAAGTTAATTAAATACCATTTGGAGGCATTTAATGTTCGAGCAAAAACGGCTGATTTTCGACAAAAGAGATAACACCCCCCCATTACGTCATGCTTCAGAAATGTGGAAAATGGTCTGTTTTCAAATGTTTTATTTTTGAACGTCAGTTCACATTTGTAGGTGGATCATCAGTGTTAGAGCTAAAATTAGCATGTTTAAAGTGATTTTCATGCTTCCAGGGGCTCGGGGAGTTAATTAAATACCATTTGGAGGCATTTAATGTTCGAGCAAAAACGGCTGATTTTCGACAAAAGAGATAACACCCCCCCATTACGTCATGCTTCAGAAATGTGGAAAATGGTCCGTTTTCAAATGTTTTATTTTTGAACGTCAGTTCACATTTGTAGGTGGATCATCAGTGTTAGAGCTAAAATTAGCATGTTTAAAGTGATTTTCATGCTTCCAGGGGCCCAAAACACAAGATTTATGGAATGGTTAAAAGTGCATGAAAATGGCCAATTTACTCACTCTGAGTTCTCAAAAAGGGTTTCTTCACCCCGGGAAGTTAATTAAATACCATTTGGAGGCATTTAATTTTCGAGCAAAAACGGCTGATTTTCGACAAAAGAGATAACACCCCCCCATTACGTCATGCTTCAGAAATGTGGAAAATGGTCCGTTTTCAAATGTTTTATTTTTGAACGTCAGTTCACATTTGTAGGTGGATCATCAGTGTTAGAGCTAAAATTAGCATGTTTAAAGTGATTTTCATGCTTCCAGGGGCTCGGGAAGTTAATTAAATACCATTTGGAGGCATTTAATGTTCGAGCAAAAACGGCTGATTTTCGACAAAAGAGATAACACCCCCCCATTACGTCATGCTTCAGAAATGTGGAAAATGGTCCGTTTTCAAATGTTTTATTTTTGAACGTCAGTTCACATTTGTAGGTGGATCATCAGTGTTAGAGCTAAAATTAGCATGTTTAAAGTGATTTTCATGCTTCCAGGGGCTCGGGAAGTCAAATGAATACCATTTGGAGGCATTTAATGTTCGAGCAAAAACGGCTGATATTCGACAAAAGAGATAACACCCCCCCATTACGTCATGCTTCAGAAATGTGGAAAATGGTCTGTTTTCAAATGTTTTATTTTTGAACGTCAGTTCACATTTGTAGGTGGATCATCAGTGTTAGAGCTAAAATTAGCTTGTTTAAAGTGATTTTCATGCTTCCAGGGGCCCAAAACACAAGATTTATGGAATGGTTAAAAGTGCATGAAAATGGCCAATTTACTCACTCTGAGTTCTCAAAAAGGGTTTCTTCACCCCGGGAAGTTAATTAAATACCATTTGGAGGCATTTAATGTTCGAGCAAAAACGGCTGATTTTCGACAAAAGAGATAACACCCCCCCATTACGTCATGCTTCAGAAATGTGGAAAATGGTCCGTTTTCAAATGTTTTATTTTTGAACGTCAGTTCACATTTGTAGGTGGATCATCAGTGTTAGAGCTAAAATTAGCATGTTTAAAGTGATTTTCATGCTTCCAGGGGCTCGGGAAGTTAATTAAATACCATTTGGAGGCATTTAATGTTCGAGCAAAAACGGCTGATTTTCGACAAAAGAGATAACACCCCCCCATTACGTCATGCTTCAGAAATGTGGAAAATGGTCCGTTTTCAAATGTTTTATTTTTGAACGTCAGTTCACATTTGTAGGTGGATCATCAGTGTTAGAGCTAAAATTAGCATGTTTAAAGTGATTTTCATGCTTCCAGGGGCCCAAAACACAAGATTTATGGAATGGTTAAAAGTGCATGAAAATGGCCAATTTACTCACTCTGAGTTCTCAAAAAGGGTTTCTTCACCCCGGGAAGTTAATTAAATACCATTTGGAGGCATTTAATGTTCGAGCAAAAACGGCTGATTTTCGACAAAAGAGATAACACCCCCCCATTACGTCATGCTTCAGAAATGTGGAAAATGGTCCGTTTTCAATTGTTTTATTTTTGAACGTCAGTTCACATTTGTAGGTGGATCATCAGTGTTAGAGCTAAAATTAGCATGTTTAAAGTGATTTTCATGCTTCCAGGGGCTCGGGAAGTGAAATAAATACCATTTGGAGGCATTTAATGTTCGAGCAAAAACGGCTGATTTTCGACAAAAGAGATAACACCCCCCCATTACGTCATGCTTCAGAAATGTGGAAAATGGTCCGTTTTCAAATGTTTTATTTTTGAACGTCAGTTCACATTTGTAGGTGGATCATCAGTGTTAGAGCTAAAATTAGCATGTTTAAAGTGATTTTCATGCTTCCAGGGGCTCGGGAAGTTAATTAAATACCATTTGGAGGCATTTAATGTTCGAGCAAAAACGGCTGATTTTCGACAAAAGAGATAACACCCCCCCATTACGTCATGCTTCAGAAATGTGGAAAATGGTCCGTTTTCAAATGTTTTATTTTTGAACGTCAGTTCACATTTGTAGGTGGATCATCAGTGTTAGAGCTAAAATTAGCATGTTTAAAGTGATTTTCATGCTTCCAGGGGCCCAAAACACAAGATTTATGGAATGGTTAAAAGTGCATGAAAATGGCCAATTTACTCACTCTGAGTTCTCAAAAAGGGTTTCTTCACCCCGGGAAGTTAATTAAATACCATTTGGAGGCATTTAATGTTCGAGCAAAAACGGCTGATTTTCGACAAAAGAGATAACACCCCCCCATTACGTCATGCTTCAGAAATGTGGAAAATGGTCCGTTTTCAAATGTTTTATTTTTGAACGTCAGTTCACATTTGTAGGTGGATCATCAGTGTTAGAGCTAAAATTAGCATGTTTAAAGTGATTTTCATGCTTCCAGGGGCTCGGGAAGTTAATTAAATACCATTTGGAGGCATTTAATGTTCGAGCAAAAACAGCTGATTTTCGACAAAAGAGATAACACCCCCCCATTACGTCATGCTTCAGAATTGTGGAAAATGGTCCGTTTTCAAATGTTTTATTTTTGAACGTCAGTTCACATTTGTAGGTGGATCATCAGTGTTAGAGCTAAAATTAGCATGTTTAAAGTGATTTTCATGCTTCCAGGGGCCCAAAACACAAGATTTATGGAATGGTTAAAAGTGCATGAAAATGGCCAATTTACTCACTCTGAGTTCTCAAAAAGGGTTTCTTCACCCCGGGAAGTGAAATAAATACCATTTGGAGGCATTTAATGTTCGAGCAAAAACGGCTGATTTTCGACAAAAGAGATAACACCCCCCCATTACGTCATGCTTCAGAAATGTGGAAAATGGACCGTTTTCAAATGTTTTATTTTTGAACGTCAGTTCACATTTGTAGGTGGATCATCAGTGTTAGAGCTAAAATTAGCATGTTTAAAGTGATTTTCATGCTTCCAGGGGCTCGGGAAGTTAATTAAATACCATTTGGAGGCATTTAATGTTCGAGCAAAAACGGCTGATTTTCGACAAAAGAGATAACACCCCCCCATTATGTCATGCTTCAGAAATGTGGAAAATGGTCCGTTTTCAAATGTTTTATTTTTGAACGTCAGTTCACATTTGTAGGTGGATCATCAGTGTTAGAGCTAAAATTAGCATGTTTAAAGTGATTTTCATGCTTCCAGGGGCTCGGGAAGTGAAATAAATACCATTTGGAGGCATTTAATGTTCGAGCAAAAACGGCTAATTTTCGACAAAAGAGATAACAACCCCCCATTACGTCATGCTTCAGAAATGTGGAAAATGGTCCGTTTTCAAATGTTTTATTTTTGAACGTCAGTTCACATTTGTAGGTGGATCATCAGTGTTAGAGCTAAAATTAGCATGTTTAAAGTGATTTTCATGCTTCCAGGGGCTCGGGAAGTTAATTAAATACCATTTGGAGGCATTTAATGTTCGAGCAAAAACGGCTGATTTTCGACAAAAGAGATAACACCCCCCCATTACGTCATGCTTCAGAAATGTGGAAAATGGTCCGTTTTCAAATGTTTTATTTTTGAACGTCAGTTCACATTTGTAGGTGGATCATCAGTGTTAGAGCTAAAATTAGCATGTTTAAAGTGATTTTCATGCTTCCAGGGGCCCAAAACACAAGATTAATGGAATGGTTAAAAGTGCATGAAAATGGCCAATTTACTCACTCTGAGTTCTCAAAAAGGGTTTCTTCACCCCGGGAAGTGAAATAAATACCATTTGGAGGCATTTAATGTTCGAGCAAAAACGGCTGATTTTCGACAAAAGAGATAACACCCCCCCATTACGTCATGCTTCAGAAATGTGGAAAATGGACCGTTTTCAAATGTTTTATTTTTGAACGTCAGTTCACATTTGTAGGTGGATCATCAGTGTTAGAGCTAAAATTAGCATGTTTAAAGTGATTTTCATGCTTCCAGGGGCTCGGGAAGTTAATTAAATACCATTTGGAGGCATTTAATGTTCGAGCAAAAACGGCTGATTTTCGACAAAAGAGATAACACCCCCCCATTACGTCATGCTTCAGAAATGTGGAAAATGGTCCGTTTTCAAATGTTTTATTTATGAACGTCAGTTCACATTTGTATGTGGATCATCAGTGTTAGAGCTAAAATTAGCATGTTTAAAGTGATTTTCATGCTTCCAGGGGCCCAAAACACAAGATTTATGGAATGGTTAAAAGTGCATGAAAATGGCCAATTTACTCACTCTGAGTTCTCAAAAAGGGTTTCATCACCCCGGGAAGTTAATTAAATACCATTTGGAGGCATTTAATGTTCGAGCAAAAATGGCTGATTTTCGACAAAAGAGATAACACCCCCCCATTACGTCATGCTTCAGAAATGTGGAAAATGGTCTGTTTTCAAATGTTTTATTTTTGAACGTCAGTTCACATTTGTAGGTGGATCATCAGTGTTAGAGCTAAAATTAGCATGTTTAAAGTGATTTTCATGCTTCCAGGGGCTCGGGGAGTTAATTAAATACCATTTGGAGGCATTTAATGTTCGAGCAAAAACGGCTGATTTTCGACAAAAGAGATAACACCCCCCCATTACGTCATGCTTCAGAAATGTGGAAAATGGTCCGTTTTCAAATGTTTTATTTTTGAACGTCAGTTCACATTTGTAGGTGGATCATCAGTGTTAGAGCTAAAATTAGCATGTTTAAAGTGATTTTCATGCTTCCAGGGGCCCAAAACACAAGATTTATGGAATGGTTAAAAGTGCATGAAAATGGCCAATTTACTCACTCTGAGTTCTCAAAAAGGGTTTCTTCACCCCGGGAAGTTAATTAAATACCATTTGGAGGCATTTAATTTTCGAGCAAAAACGGCTGATTTTCGACAAAAGAGATAACACCCCCCCATTACGTCATGCTTCAGAAATGTGGAAAATGGTCCGTTTTCAAATGTTTTATTTTTGAACGTCAGTTCACATTTGTAGGTGGATCATCAGTGTTAGAGCTAAAATTAGCATGTTTAAAGTGATTTTCATGCTTCCAGGGGCTCGGGAAGTTAATTAAATACCATTTGGAGGCATTTAATGTTCGAGCAAAAACGGCTGATTTTCGACAAAAGAGATAACACCCCCCCATTACGTCATGCTTCAGAAATGTGGAAAATGGTCCGTTTTCAAATGTTTTATTTTTGAACGTCAGTTCACATTTGTAGGTGGATCATCAGTGTTAGAGCTAAAATTAGCATGTTTAAAGTGATTTTCATGCTTCCAGGGGCTCGGGAAGTCAAATGAATACCATTTGGAGGCATTTAATGTTCGAGCAAAAACGGCTGATATTCGACAAAAGAGATAACACCCCCCCATTACGTCATGCTTCAGAAATGTGGAAAATGGTCTGTTTTCAAATGTTTTATTTTTGAACGTCAGTTCACATTTGTAGGTGGATCATCAGTGTTAGAGCTAAAATTAGCTTGTTTAAAGTGATTTTCATGCTTCCAGGGGCCCAAAACACAAGATTTATGGAATGGTTAAAAGTGCATGAAAATGGCCAATTTACTCACTCTGAGTTCTCAAAAAGGGTTTCTTCACCCCGGGAAGTTAATTAAATACCATTTGGAGGCATTTAATGTTCGAGCAAAAACGGCTGATTTTCGACAAAAGAGATAACACCCCCCCATTACGTCATGCTTCAGAAATGTGGAAAATGGTCCGTTTTCAAATGTTTTATTTTTGAACGTCAGTTCACATTTGTAGGTGGATCATCAGTGTTAGAGCTAAAATTAGCATGTTTAAAGTGATTTTCATGCTTCCAGGGGCTCGGGAAGTTAATTAAATACCATTTGGAGGCATTTAATGTTCGAGCAAAAACGGCTGATTTTCGACAAAAGAGATAACACCCCCCCATTACGTCATGCTTCAGAAATGTGGAAAATGGTCCGTTTTCAAATGTTTTATTTTTGAACGTCAGTTCACATTTGTAGGTGGATCATCAGTGTTAGAGCTAAAATTAGCATGTTTAAAGTGATTTTCATGCTTCCAGGGGCCCAAAACACAAGATTTATGGAATGGTTAAAAGTGCATGAAAATGGCCAATTTACTCACTCTGAGTTCTCAAAAAGGGTTTCTTCACCCCGGGAAGTTAATTAAATACCATTTGGAGGCATTTAATGTTCGAGCAAAAACGGCTGATTTTCGACAAAAGAGATAACACCCCCCCATTACGTCATGCTTCAGAAATGTGGAAAATGGTCCGTTTTCAATTGTTTTATTTTTGAACGTCAGTTCACATTTGTAGGTGGATCATCAGTGTTAGAGCTAAAATTAGCATGTTTAAAGTGATTTTCATGCTTCCAGGGGCTCGGGAAGTGAAATAAATACCATTTGGAGGCATTTAATGTTCGAGCAAAAACGGCTGATTTTCGACAAAAGAGATAACACCCCCCCATTACGTCATGCTTCAGAAATGTGGAAAATGGTCCGTTTTCAAATGTTTTATTTTTGAACGTCAGTTCACATTTGTAGGTGGATCATCAGTGTTAGAGCTAAAATTAGCATGTTTAAAGTGATTTTCATGCTTCCAGGGGCTCGGGAAGTTAATTAAATACCATTTGGAGGCATTTAATGTTCGAGCAAAAACGGCTGATTTTCGACAAAAGAGATAACACCCCCCCATTACGTCATGCTTCAGAAATGTGGAAAATGGTCCGTTTTCAAATGTTTTATTTTTGAACGTCAGTTCACATTTGTAGGTGGATCATCAGTGTTAGAGCTAAAATTAGCATGTTTAAAGTGATTTTCATGCTTCCAGGGGCCCAAAACACAAGATTTATGGAATGGTTAAAAGTGCATGAAAATGGCCAATTTACTCACTCTGAGTTCTCAAAAAGGGTTTCTTCACCCCGGGAAGTTAATTAAATACCATTTGGAGGCATTTAATGTTCGAGCAAAAACGGCTGATTTTCGACAAAAGAGATAACACCCCCCCATTACGTCATGCTTCAGAAATGTGGAAAATGGTCCGTTTTCAAATGTTTTATTTTTGAACGTCAGTTCACATTTGTAGGTGGATCATCAGTGTTAGAGCTAAAATTAGCATGTTTAAAGTGATTTTCATGCTTCCAGGGGCTCGGGAAGTTAATTAAATACCATTTGGAGGCATTTAATGTTCGAGCAAAAACAGCTGATTTTCGACAAAAGAGATAACACCCCCCCATTACGTCATGCTTCAGAATTGTGGAAAATGGTCCGTTTTCAAATGTTTTATTTTTGAACGTCAGTTCACATTTGTAGGTGGATCATCAGTGTTAGAGCTAAAATTAGCATGTTTAAAGTGATTTTCATGCTTCCAGGGGCCCAAAACACAAGATTTATGGAATGGTTAAAAGTGCATGAAAATGGCCAATTTACTCACTCTGAGTTCTCAAAAAGGGTTTCTTCACCCCGGGAAGTTAATTAAATACCATTTGGAGGCATTTAATGTTCGAGCAAAAACGGCTGATTTTCGACAAAAGAGATAACACCCCCCCATTACGTCATGCTTCAGAAATGTGGAAAATGGTCCGTTTTCAAATGTTTTATTTTTGAACGTCAGTTCACATTTGTAGGTGGATCATCAGTGTTAGAGCTAAAATTAGCATGTTTAAAGTGATTTTCATGCTTCCAGGGGCTCGGGAAGTGAAATAAATACCATTTGGAGGCATTTAATGTTCGAGCAAAAACGGCTTATTTTCGACAAAAGAGATAACACCCCCCCATTACGTCATGCTTCAGAAATGTGGAAAATGGTCCGTTTTCAAATGTTTTATTTTTGAACGTCACTTCACATTTGTAGGTGGATCATCAGTGTTAGAGCTAAAATTAGCATGTTTAAAGTGATTTTCATGCTTCCAGGGGCTCGGGAAGTTAATTAAATACCATTTGGAGGCATTTAATGTTCGAGCAAAAACGGCTGATTTTCGACAAAAGAGATAACACCCCCCCCCATTACGTCATGCTTCAGAAATGTGGAAAATGGTCCGTTTTCAAATGTTTTATTTTTGAACGTGAGTTCACATTTGTAGGTGGATCATCAGTGTTAGAGCTAAAATTAGCATGTTTAAAGTGATTTTCATGCTTCCAGGGGCCCAAAACACAAGATTTATGGAATGGTTAAAAGTGCATGAAAATGGCCAATTTACTCACTCTGAGCTCTCAAAAAGGGTTTCTTCACCACGGGAAGTTAATTAAATACCATTTGGAGGCATTTAATGTTCGAGCAAAAACGGCTGATTTTCGACAAAAGAAATAACACCCCTCCATTACGTCATGCTTCAGAAATGTGGAAAATGGTCCGTTTTCAAATGTTTTATTTTTGAACGTCAGTTCACATTTGTAGGTGGATCATCAGTGTTAGAGCTAAAATTAGCATGTTTAAAGTGATTTTCATGCTTCCAGGGGCTCGGGAAGTTAATTAAATACCATTTGGAGGCATTTAATGTTCGAGCAAAAACGGCTGATTTTCGACAAAAGAGATAACACCCCCCCATTACGTCATGCTTCAGAAATGTGGAAAATGGTCCGTTTTCAAATGTTTTATTTTTGAACGTCAGTTCACATTTGTAGGTGGATCATCAGTGTTAGAGCTAAAATTAGCATGTTTAAAGTGATTTTCATGCTTCCAGGGGCCCAAAACACAAGATTTATGGAATGGTTAAAAGTGCATGAAAATGGCCAATTTACTCAATCTGAGTTCTCAAAAAGGGTTTCTTCACCCCGGGAAGTTAATTAAATACCATTTGGAGGCATTTAATGTTCGAGCAAAAACGGCTGATTTTCGACAAAAGAGATAACACCCCCCCATTACGTCATGCTTCAGAAATGTGGAAAATGGTCCGTTTTCAAATGTTTTATTTTTGAACGTCAGTTCACATTTGTAGGTGGATCATCAGTGTTAGAGCTAAAATTAGCATGTTTAAAGTGATTTTCATGCTTCCAGGGGCTCGGGAAGTTAATTAAATACCATTTGGAGGCATTTAATGTTCGAGCAAAAACAGCTGATTTTCGACAAAAGAGATAACACCCCCCCATTACGTCATGCTTCAGAATTGTGGAAAATGGTCCGTTTTCAAATGTTTTATTTTTGAACGTCAGTTCACATTTGTAGGTGGATCATCAGTGTTAGAGCTAAAATTAGCATGTTTAAAGTGATTTTCATGCTTCCAGGGGCCCAAAACACAAGATTTATGGAATGGTTAAAAGTGCATGAAAATGGCCAATTTACTCACTCTGAGTTCTCAAAAAGGGTTTCTTCACCCCGGGAAGTTAATTAAATACCATTTGGAGGCATTTAATGTTCGAGCAAAAACGGCTGATTTTCGACAAAAGAGATAACACCCCCCCATTACGTCATGCTTCAGAAATGTGGAAAATGGTCCGTTTTCAAATGTTTTATTTTTGAACGTCAGTTCACATTTGTAGGTGGATCATCAGTGTTAGAGCTAAAATTAGCATGTTTAAAGTGATTTTCATGCTTCCAGGGGCTCGGGAAGTGAAATAAATACCATTTGGAGGCATTTAATGTTCGAGCAAAAACGGCTGATTTTCGACAAAAGAGATAACACCCCCCCATTACTTCATGCTTCAGAAATGTGGAAAATGGTCCGTTTTCAAATGTTTTATTTTTGAACGTCACTTCACATTTGTAGGTGGATCATCAGTGTTAGAGCTAAAATTAGCATGTTTAAAGTGATTTTCATGCTTCCAGGGGCTCGGGAAGTTAATTAAATACCATTTGGAGGCATTTAATGTTCGAGCAAAAACGGCTGATTTTCGACAAAAGAGATAACACCCCCCCCCATTACGTCATGCTTCAGAAATGTGGAAAATGGTCCGTTTTCAAATGTTTTATTTTTGAACGTGAGTTCACATTTGTAGGTGGATCATCAGTGTTAGAGCTAAAATTAGCATGTTTAAAGTGATTTTCATGCTTCCAGGGGCCCAAAACACAAGATTTATGGAATGGTTAAAAGTGCATGAAAATGGCCAATTTACTCACTCTGAGCTCTCAAAAAGGGTTTCTTCACCCCGGGAAGTTAATTAAATACCATTTGGAGGCATTTAATGTTCGAGCAAAAACGGCTGATTTTCGACAAAAGAAATAACACCCCTCCATTACGTCATGCTTCAGAAATGTGGAAAATGGTCCGTTTTCAAATGTTTTATTTTTGAACGTCAGTTCACATTTGTAGGTGGATCATCAGTGTTAGAGCTAAAATTAGCATGTTTAAAGTGATTTTCATGCTTCCAGGGGCTCGGGAAGTTAATTAAATACCATTTGGAGGCATTTAATGTTCGAGCGAAAACGGCTGATTTTCGACAAAAGAGATAACACCCCCCATTACGTCATGCTTCAGAAATGTGGAAAATGGTCCGTTTTCAAATGTTTTATTTTTGAACGTCAGTTCACATTTGTAGGTGGATCATCAGTGTTAGAGCTAAAATTAGCATGTTTAAAGTGATTTTCATGCTTCCAGGGGCCCAAAACACAAGATTAATGGAATGGTTAAAAGTGCATGAAAATGGCCAATGTACTCACTCTGAGTTCTCAAAAAGGGTTTCTTCACCCCGGGAAGTGAAATAAATACCATTTGGAGGCATTTAATGTTCGAGCAAAAACGGCTGATTTTCGACAAAAGAGATAACACCCCCATTACGTCATGCTTCAGAAATGTGGAAAATGGTCCGTTTTCAAATGTTTTATTTTTGAACGTCAGTTCACATTTGTAGGTGGATCATCAGTGTTAGAGCTAAAATTAGCATGTTTAAAGTGATTTTCATGCTTCCAGGGGCTCGGGAAGTTAATTAAATACCATTTGGAGGCATTTAATGTTCGAGCAAAAACGGCTGATTTTCGACAAAAGAGATAACACCCCCCCCATTACGTCATGCTTCAGAAATGTGGAAAATGGTCCGTTTTCAAATGTTTTATTTTTGAACATCAGTTCACATTTGTAGGTGGATCATCAGTGTTAGAGCTAAAATTAGCATGTTTAAAGTGATTTTCATGCTTCCAGGGGCTCGGGAAGTTAATTAAATACCATTTGGAGGCATTTAATGTTCGAGCAAAAACGGCTGATTTTCGACAAAAGAGATAACACCCCCCCCCCATTACGTCATGCTTCAGAAATGTGGAAAATGGTCCGTTTTCAAATGTTTTATTTTTGAATGTCAGTTCACATTTGTAGGTGGATCATCAGTGTTAGAGCTAAAATTAGCATGTTTAAAGTGATTTTCATGCTTCCAGGGGCTCGGGAAGTTAATTAGATACCATTTGGAGGCATTTAATGTTCGAGCAAAAACGGCTGATTTTCGACAAAAGAGATAACACCCCCCCATTACGTCATGCTTCAGAAATGTGGAAAATGGTCCGTTTTCAAATGTTTTATTTTTGAACGTCAGTTCACATTTGTAGGTGGATCATCAGTGTTAGAGCTAAAATTAGCATGTTTAAAGTGATTTTCATGCTTCCAGGGGCTCGGGAAGTGAAATAAATACCATTTGGAGGCATTTAATGTTCGAGCAAAAACGGCTGATTTTGGACAAAAGAGATAACAACCCCCCATTACGTCATGCTTCAGAAATGTGGAAAATGGTCCGTTTTCAAATGTTTTATTTTTGAACGTCAGTTCACATTTGTAGGTGGATCATCAGTGTTAGAGCTAAAATTAGCATGTTTAAAGTGATTTTCATGCTTCCAGGGGCTCGGGAAGTTAATTAAATACCATTTGGAGGCATTTAATGTTCGAGCAAAAACGGCTGATTTTCGACAAAAGAGATAACACCCCCCCATTACGTCATGCTTCAGAAATGTGGAAAATGGTCCGTTTTCAAATGTTTTATTTTTGAACGTCAGTTCACATTTGTAGGTGGATCATCAGTGTTAGAGCTAAAATTAGCATGTTTAAAGTGATTTTCATGCTTCCAGGGGCCCAAAACACAAGATTAATGGAATGGTTAAAAGTGCATGAAAATGGCCAATTTACTCACTCTGAGTTCTCAAAAAGGGTTTCTTCACCCCGGGAAGTGAAATAAATACCATTTGGAGGCATTTAATGTTCGAGCAAAAACGGCTGATTTTCAACAAAAGAGATAACACCCCCCCATTACGTCATGCTTCAGAAATGTGGAAAATGGTCCGTTTTCAAATGTTTTATTTTTGAACGTCAGTTCACATTTGTAGGTGGATCATCAGTGTTAGAGCTAAAATTAGCATGTTTAAAGTGATTTTCATGCTTCCAGGGGCTCGGGAAGTGAAATAAATACCATTTGGAGGCATTTAATGTTCGAGCAAAAACGGCTGATTTTCGGCAAAAGAGATAACACCCCCCCATTACGTCATGCTTCAGAAATGTGGAAAATGGTCCGTTTTCAAATGTTTTATTTTTGAACGTCAGTTCACATTTGTAGGTGGATCATCAGTGTTAGAGCTAAAATTAGCATGTTTAAAGTGATTTTCATGCTTCCAGGGGCCCAAAACACAAGATTTATGGAATGGTTAAAAGTGCATGAAAATGGCCAATTTACTCACTCTGAGTTCTCAAAAAGGGTTTCTTCACCCCGGGAAGTGAAATAAATACCATTTGGAGGCATTTAATGTTCGAGCAAAAACGGCTGATTTTCGACAAAAGAGATAACACCCCCCCATTACGTCATGCTTCAGAAATGTGGAAAATGGTCCGTTTTCAAATGTTTTATTTTTGAACGTCAGTTCACATTTGTAGGTGGATCATCAGTGTTAGAGCTAAAATTAGCATGTTTAAAGTGATTTTCATGCTTCCAGGGGCTCGGGAAGTTAATTAAATACCATTTGGAGGCATTTAATGTTCGAGCAAAAACGGCTGATTTTCGACAAAAGAGATAACACCCCCCCATTACGTCATGCTTCAGAAATGTGGAAAATGGTCCGTTTTCAAATGTTTTATTTTTGAACGTCAGTTCACATTTGTAGGTGGATCATCAGTGTTAGAGCTAAAATTAGCATGTTTAAAGTGATTTTCATGCTTCCAGGGGCTCGGGAAGTTAATTAAATACCATTTGGAGGCATTTAATGTTCGAGCAAAAACGGCTGATTTTCGACAAAAGAGATAACACCCCCCCCATTACGTCATGCTTCAGAAATTTGGAAAATGGTCCGTTTTCAAATGTTTTATTTTTGAACGTCAGTTCACATTTGTAGGTGGATCATCAGTGTTAGAGCTAAAATTAGCATGTTTAAAGTGATTTTCATGCTTCCAGGGGCCCAAAACACAAGATTTATGGAATGGTTAAAAGTGCATGAAAATGGCCAATTTACTCACTCTGAGTTCTCAAAAAGGGTTTCTTCACCCCGGGAAGTTAATTAAATACCATTTGGAGGCATTTAATGTTCGAGCAAAAACGGCTGATTTTCGACAAAAGAGATAACACCCCCCATTACGTCATGCTTCAGAAATGTGGAAAATGGTCCGTTTTCAAATGTTTTATTTTTGAACGTCAGTTCACATTTGTAGGTGGATCATCAGTGTTAGAGCTAAAATTAGCATGTTTAAAGGGATTTTCATGCTTCCAGGGGCTCGGGAAGTTAATTAAATACCATTTGGAGGCATTTAATGTTCGAGCAAAAACGGCTGATTTTCGACAAAAGAGATAACACCCCCCCATTACGTCATGCTTCAGAAATGTGGAAAATGGTCCGTTTTCAAATGTTTTATTTTTGAACGTCAGTTCACATTTGTAGGTGGATCATCAGTGTTAGAGCTAAAATTAGCATGGTTAAAGTGATTTTCATGCTTCCAGGGGCTCGGGAAGTTAATTAAATACCATTTGGAGGCATTTAATGTTCGAGCAAAAACGGCTGATTTTCGACAAAAGAGATAACACCCCCCCATTACGTCATGCTTCAGAAATGTGGAAAATGGTCCGTTTTCAAATGTTTTATTTTTGAACGTCAGTTCACATTTGTAGGTGGATCATCAGTGTTAGAGCTAAAATTAGCATGTTTAAAGTGATTTTCATGCTTCCAGGGGCTCGGGAAGTTAATTAAATACCATTTGGAGGCATTTAATGTTCGAGCAAAAACGGCTGATTTTCGACAAAAGAGATAACACCCCCCCCATTACGTCATGCTTCAGAAATGTGGAAAATGGTCCATTTTCAAATGTTTTATTTTTGAACGTCAGTTCACATTTGTAGGTGGATCATCAGTGTTAGAGCTAAAATTAGCATGTTTAAAGTGATTTTCATGCTTCCAGGGGCTCGGGAAGTTAATTAAATACCATTTGGAGGCATTTAATGTTCGAGCAAAAACGGCTGATTTTCGACAAAAGAGATAACACCCCCCCATTACGTCATGCTTCAGAAATGTGGAAAATGGTCCGTTTTCAAATGTTTTATTTTTGAACGTCAGTTCACATTTGTAGGTGGATCATCAGTGTTAGAGCTAAAATTAGCATGTTTAAAGTGATTTTCATGCTTCCAGGGGCTCGGGAAGGTAATTAAATACCATTTGGAGGCATTTAATGTTCGAGCAAAAACGGCTGATTTTCGACAAAAGAGATAACACCCCCCCATTACGTCATGCTTCAGAAATGTGGAAAATGGTCCGTTTTCAAATGTTTTATTTTTGAACGTCAGTTCACATTTGTAGGTGGATCATCAGTGTTAGAGCTAAAATTAGCATGTTTAAAGTGATTTTCATGCTTCCAGGGGCCCAAAACACAAGATTAATGGAATGGTTAAAAGTGCATGAAAATGGCCAATTTACTCGCTCTGAGTTCTCAAAAAGGGTTTCTTCACCCCGGGAAGTGAAATAAATACCATTTGGAGGCATTTAATGTTCGAGCAAAAACGGCTGATTTTCGACAAAAGAGATAACACCCCCCCATTACGTCATGCTTCAGAAATGTGGAAAATGGTCCGTTTTCAAATGTTTTATTTTTGAACGTCAGTTCACATTTGTAGGTGGATCATCAGTGTTAGAGCTAAAATTAGCATGTTTAAAGTGATTTTCATGCTTCCAGGGGCTCGGGAAGTTAATTAAATACCATTTGGAGGCATTTAATGTTCGAGCAAAAACGGCTGATTTTCGACAAAAGAGATAACACCCCCCCATTACGTCATGCTTCAGAAATGTGGAAAATGGTCCGTTTTCAAATGTTTTATTTTTGAACGTCAGTTCACATTTGTAGGTGGATCATCAGTGTTAGAGCTAAAATTAGCATGTTTAAAGTGATTTTCATGCTTCCAGGGGCCCAAAACACAAGATTTATGGAATGGTTAAAAGTGCATGAAAATGGCCAATTTACTCACTCTGAGTTCTCAAAAAGGGTTTCTTCACCCCGGGAAGTTAATTAAATACCATTTGGAGGCATTTAATTTTCGAGCAAAAACGGCTGATTTTCGACAAAAGAGATAACACCCCCCCATTACGTCATGCTTCAGAAATGTGGAAAATGGTCCGTTTTCAAATGTTTTATTTTTGAACGTCAGTTCACATTTGTAGGTGGATCATCAGTGTTAGAGCTAAAATTAGCATGTTTAAAGTGATTTTCATGCTTCCAGGGGCTCGGGAAGTTAATTAAATACCATTTGGAGGCATTTAATGTTCGAGCAAAAACGGCTGATTTTCGACAAAAGAGATAACACCCCCCCATTACGTCATGCTTCAGAAATGTGGAAAATGGTCCGTTTTCAAATGTTTTATTTTTGAACGTCAGTTCACATTTGTAGGTGGATCATCAGTGTTAGAGCTAAAATTAGCATGTTTAAAGTGATTTTCATGCTTCCAGGGGCTCGGGAAGTCAAATGAATACCATTTGGAGGCATTTAATGTTCGAGCAAAAACGGCTGATATTCGACAAAAGAGATAACACCCCCCCATTACGTCATGCTTCAGAAATGTGGAAAATGGTCTGTTTTCAAATGTTTTATTTTTGAACGTCAGTTCACATTTGTAGGTGGATCATCAGTGTTAGAGCTAAAATTAGCTTGTTTAAAGTGATTTTCATGCTTCCAGGGGCCCAAAACACAAGATTTATGGAATGGTTAAAAGTGCATGAAAATGGCCAATTTACTCACTCTGAGTTCTCAAAAAGGGTTTCTTCACCCCGGGAAGTTAATTAAATACCATTTGGAGGCATTTAATGTTCGAGCAAAAACGGCTGATTTTCGACAAAAGAGATAACACCCCCCCATTACGTCATGCTTCAGAAATGTGGAAAATGGTCCGTTTTCAATTGTTTTATTTTTGAACGTCAGTTCACATTTGTAGGTGGATCATCAGTGTTAGAGCTAAAATTAGCATGTTTAAAGTGATTTTCATGCTTCCAGGGGCTCGGGAAGTGAAATAAATACCATTTGGAGGCATTTAATGTTCGAGCAAAAACGGCTGATTTTCGACAAAAGAGATAACACCCCCCCATTACGTCATGCTTCAGAAATGTGGAAAATGGTCCGTTTTCAAATGTTTTATTTTTGAACGTCAGTTCACATTTGTAGGTGGATCATCAGTGTTAGAGCTAAAATTAGCATGTTTAAAGTGATTTTCATGCTTCCAGGGGCTCGGGAAGTTAATTAAATACCATTTGGAGGCATTTAATGTTCGAGCAAAAACGGCTGATTTTCGACAAAAGAGATAACACCCCCCCATTACGTCATGCTTCAGAAATGTGGAAAATGGTCCGTTTTCAAATGTTTTATTTTTGAACGTCAGTTCACATTTGTAGGTGGATCATCAGTGTTAGAGCTAAAATTAGCATGTTTAAAGTGATTTTCATGCTTCCAGGGGCCCAAAACACAAGATTTATGGAATGGTTAAAAGTGCATGAAAATGGCCAATTTACTCACTCTGAGTTCTCAAAAAGGGTTTCTTCACCCCGGGAAGTTAATTAAATACCATTTGGAGGCATTTAATGTTCGAGCAAAAACGGCTGATTTTCGACAAAAGAGATAACACCCCCCCATTACGTCATGCTTCAGAAATGTGGAAAATGGTCCGTTTTCAAATGTTTTATTTTTGAACGTCAGTTCACATTTGTAGGTGGATCATCAGTGTTAGAGCTAAAATTAGCATTTTTAAAGTGATTTTCATGCTTCCAGGGGCTCGGGAAGTTAATTAAATACCATTTGGAGGCATTTAATGTTCGAGCAAAAACGGCTGATTTTCGACAAAAGAGATAACACCCCCCCATTACGTCATGCTTCAGAATTGTGGAAAATGGTCCGTTTTCAAATGTTTTATTTTTGAACGTCAGTTCACATTTGTAGGTGGATCATCAGTGTTAGAGCTAAAATTAGCATGTTTAAAGTGATTTTCATGCTTCCAGGGGCCCAAAACACAAGATTTATGGAATGGTTAAAAGTGCATGAAAATGGCCAATTTACTCACTCTGAGTTCTCAAAAAGGGTTTCTTCACCCCGGGAAGTTAATTAAATACCATTTGGAGGCATTTAATGTTCGAGCAAAAACGGCTGATTTTCGACAAAAGAGATAACACCCCCCCATTACGTCATGCTTCAGAAATGTGGAAAATGGTCCGTTTTCAAATGTTTTATTTTTGAACGTCAGTTCACATTTGTAGGTGGATCATCAGTGTTAGAGCTAAAATTAGCATGTTTAAAGTGATTTTCATGCTTCCAGGGGCTCGGGAAGTGAAATAAATACCATTTGGAGGCATTTAATGTTCGAGCAAAAACGGCTGATTTTCGACAAAAGAGATAACACCCCCCCATTACGTCATGCTTCAGAAATGTGGAAAATGGTCAGTTTTCAAATGTTTTATTTTTGAACGTCACTTCACATTTGTAGGTGGATCATCAGTGTTAGAGCTAAAATTAGCATGTTTAAAGTGATTTTCATGCTTCCAGGGGCTCGGGAAGTTAATTAAATACCATTTGGAGGCATTTAATGTTTGAGCAAAAACGGCTGATTTTCGACAAAAGAGATAACCCCCCCCCCCATTACGTCATGCTTCAGAAATGTGGAAAATGGTCCGTTTTCAAATGTTTTATTTTTGAACGTGAGTTCACATTTGTAGGTGGATCATCAGTGTTAGAGCTAAAATTAGCATGTTTAAAGTGATTTTCATGCTTCCAGGGGCCCAAAACACAAGATTTATGGAATGGTTAAAAGTGCATGAAAATGGCCAATTTACTCACTCTGAGCTCTCAAAAAGGGTTTCTTCACCCCGGGAAGTTAATTAAATACCATTTGGAGGCATTTAATGTTCGAGCAAAAACGGCTGATTTTCGACAAAAGAAATAACACCCCTCCATTACGTCATGCTTCAGAAATGTGGAAAATGGTCCGTTTTCAAATGTTTTATTTTTGAACGTCAGTTCACATTTGTAGGTGGATCATCAGTGTTAGAGCTAAAATTAGCATGTTTAAAGTGATTTTCATGCTTCCAGGGGCTCGGGAAGTTAATTAAATACCATTTGGAGGCATTTAATGTTCGAGCAAAAACGGCTGATTTTCGACAAAAGAGATAACACCCCCCCATTACGTCATGCTTCAGAAATGTGGAAAATGGTCCGTTTTCAAATGTTTTATTTTTGAACGTCAGTTCACATTTGTAGGTGGATCATCAGTGTTAGAGCTAAAATGAGCATGTTTAAAGTGATTTTCATGCTTCCAGGGGCTTGGGAAGTTAATTAAATACCATTTGGAGGCATTTAATGTTCGAGCAAAAACGGCTGATTTTCGACAAAAGAGATAACACCCCCCCATTACGTCATGCTTCAGAAATGTGGAAAATGGTCCGTTTTCAAATGTTTTATTTTTGAACGTCAGTTCACATTTGTAGGTGGATCATCAGTGTTAGAGCTAAAATTAGCATGTTTAAAGTGATTTTCATGCTTCCAGGGGCCCAAAACACAAGATTAATGGAATGGTTAAAAGTGCATGAAAATGGCCAATTTACTCACTCTGAGTTCTCAAAAAGGGTTTCTTCACCCCGGGAAGTGAAATAAATACCATTTGGAGGCATTTAATGTTCGAGCAAAAACGGCTGATTTTCGACAAAAGAGATAACACCCCCCCATTACGTCATGCTTCAGAAATGTGGAAAATGGTCCGTTTACAAATGTTTTATTTTTGAACGTCAGTTCACATTTGTAGGTGGATCATCAGTGTTAGAGCTAAAATTAGCATGTTTAAAGTGATTTTCATGCTTCCAGGGGCTCGGGAAGTGAAATAAATACCATTTGGAGGCATTTAATGTTCGAGCAAAAACGGCTGATTTTCGACAAAAGAGATAACACCCCCCCATTACGTCATGCTTCAGAAATGTGGAAAATGGTCCGTTTTCAAATGTTTTATTTTTGAACGTCAGTTCACATTTGTAGGTGGATCATCAGTGTTAGAGCTAAAATTAGCATGTTTAAAGTGATTTTCATGCTTCCAGGGGCCCAAAACACAAGATTTATGGAATGGTTAAAAGTGCATGAAAATGGCCAATTTACTCACTCTGAGTTCTCAAAAAGGGTTTCTTCACCCCGGGAAGTGAAATAAATACCATTTGGAGGCATTTAATGTTCGAGCAAAAACGGCTGATTTTCGACAAAAGAGATAACACCCCCCCATTACGTCATGCTTCAGAAATGTGGAAAATGGTCCGTTTTCAAATGTTTTATTTTTGAACGTCAGTTCACATTTGTAGGTGGATCATCAGTGTTAGAGCTAAAATTAGCATGTTTAAAGTGATTTTCATGCTTCCAGGGGCTCGGGAAGTTAATTAAATACCATTTGGAGGCATTTAATGTTCGAGCAAAAACGGCTGATTTTCGACAAAAGAGATAACACCCCCCCATTACGTCATGCTTCAGAAATGTGGAAAATGATCCGTTTTCAAATGTTTTATTTTTGAACGTCAGTTCACATTTGTAGGTGGATCATCAGTGTTAGAGCTAAAATTAGCATGTTTAAAGTGATTTTCATGCTTCCAGGGGCCCAAAACACAAGATTAATGGAATGGTAAAAAGTGCATGAAAATGGCCAATTTACTCACTCTGAGTTCTCAAAAAGGGTTTCTTCACCCCGGGAAGTGAAATAAATACCATTTGGAGGCATTTAATGTTCGAGCAAAAACGGCTGATTTTCGACAAAAGAGATAACACGCCCCCATTACGTCATGCTTCAGAAATGTGGAAAATGGTCCGTTTTCAAATGTTTTATTTTTGAACGTCAGTTCACATTTGTAGGTGGATCATCAGTGTTAGAGCTAAAATTAGCATGTTTAAAGTGATTTTCATGCTTCCAGGGGCCCAAAACACAAGATTTATGGAATGGTTAAAAGTGCATGAAAATGGCCAATTTACTCACTCTGAGTTCTCAAAAAGGGTTTCTTCACCCCGGGAAGTTAATTAAATACCATTTGGAGGCATTTAATGTTCGAGCAAAAACGGCTGATTTTCGACAAAAGAGATAACACCCCCCCATTACGTCATGCTTCAGAAATGTGGAAAATGGTCCGTTTTCAAATGTTTTATTTTTGAACGTCAGTTCACATTTGTAGGTGGATCATCAGTGTTAGAGCTAAAATTAGCATGTTTAAAGTGATTTTCATGCTTCCAGGGGCTCGGGAAGTTAATTAAATACCATTTGGAGGCATTTAATGTTCGAGCAAAAACGGCTGATTTTCGACAAAAGAGATAACACCCCCCCATTACGTCATGCTTCAGAATTGTGGAAAATGGTCCGTTTTCAAATGTTTTATTTTTGAACGTCAGTTCACATTTGTAGGTGGATCATCAGTGTTAGAGCTAAAATTAGCATGTTTAAAGTGATTTTCATGCTTCCAGGGGCCCAAAACACAAGATTTATGGAATGGTTAAAAGTGCATGAAAATGGCCAATTTACTCACTCTGAGTTCTCAAAAAGGGTTTCTTCACCCCGGGAAGTTAATTAAATACCATTTGGAGGCATTTAATGTTCGAGCAAAAACGGCTGATTTTCGACAAAAGAGATAACACCCCCCCATTACGTCATGCTTCAGAAATGTGGAAAATGGTCCGTTTTCAAATGTTTTATTTTTGAACGTCAGTTCACATTTGTAGGTGGATCATCAGTGTTAGAGCTAAAATTAGCATGTTTAAAGTGATTTTCATGCTTCCAGGGGCTCGGGAAGTGAAATAAATACCATTTGGAGGCATTTAATGTTCGAGCAAAAACGGCTGATTTTCGACAAAAGAGATAACACCCCCCCATTACGTCATGCTTCAGAAATGTGGAAAATGGTCAGTTTTCAAATGTTTTATTTTTGAACGTCACTTCACATTTGTAGGTGGATCATCAGTGTTAGAGCTAAAATTAGCATGTTTAAAGTGATTTTCATGCTTCCAGGGGCTCGGGAAGTTAATTAAATACCATTTGGAGGCATTTAATGTTTGAGCAAAAACGGCTGATTTTCGACAAAAGAGATAACACCCCCCCCCATTACGTCATGCTTCAGAAATGTGGAAAATGGTCCGTTTTCAAATGTTTTATTTTTGAACGTGAGTTCACATTTGTAGGTGGATCATCAGTGTTAGAGCTAAAATTAGCATGTTTAAAGTGATTTTCATGCTTCCAGGGGCCCAAAACACAAGATTTATGGAATGGTTAAAAGTGCATGAAAATGGCCAATTTACTCACTCTGAGCTCTCAAAAAGGGTTTCTTCACCCCGGGAAGTTAATTAAATACCATTTGGAGGCATTTAATGTTCGAGCAAAAACGGCTGATTTTCGACAAAAGAAATAACACCCCTCCATTACGTCATGCTTCAGAAATGTGGAAAATGGTCCGTTTTCAAATGTTTTATTTTTGAACGTCAGTTCACATTTGTAGGTGGATCATCAGTGTTAGAGCTAAAATTAGCATGTTTAAAGTGATTTTCATGCTTCCAGGGGCTTGGGAAGTTAATTAAATACCATTTGGAGGCATTTAATGTTCGAGCAAAAACGGCTGATTTTCGACAAAAGAGATAACACCCCCCCATTACGTCATGCTTCAGAAATGTGGAAAATGGTCCGTTTTCAAATGTTTTATTTTTGAACGTCAGTTCACATTTGTAGGTGGATCATCAGTGTTAGAGCTAAAATTAGCATGTTTAAAGTGATTTTCATGCTTCCAGGGGCCCAAAACACAAGATTAATGGAATGGTTAAAAGTGCATGAAAATGGCCAATTTACTCACTCTGAGTTCTCAAAAAGGGTTTCTTCACCCCGGGAAGTGAAATAAATACCATTTGGAGGCATTTAATGTTCGAGCAAAAACGGCTGATTTTCGACAAAAGAGATAACACCCCCCCATTACGTCATGCTTCAGAAATGTGGAAAATGGTCCGTTTACAAATGTTTTATTTTTGAACGTCAGTTCACATTTGTAGGTGGATCATCAGTGTTAGAGCTAAAATTAGCATGTTTAAAGTGATTTTCATGCTTCCAGGGGCTCGGGAAGTGAAATAAATACCATTTGGAGGCATTTAATGTTCGAGCAAAAACGGCTGATTTTCGACAAAAGAGATAACACCCCCCATTACGTCATGCTTCAGAAATGTGGAAAATGGTCCGTTTTCAAATGTTTTATTTTTGAACGTCAGTTCACATTTGTAGGTGGATCATCAGTGTTAGAGCTAAAATTAGCATGTTTAAAGTGATTTTCATGCTTCCAGGGGCCCAAAACACAAGATTTATGGAATGGTTAAAAGTGCATGAAAATGGCCAATTTACTCACTCTGAGTTCTCAAAAAGGGTTTCTTCACCCCGGGAAGTGAAATAAATACCATTTGGAGGCATTTAATGTTCGAGCAAAAACGGCTGATTTTCGACAAAAGAGATAACACCCCCCCATTACGTCATGCTTCAGAAATGTGGAAAATGGTCCGTTTTCAAATGTTTTATTTTTGAACGTCAGTTCACATTTGTAGGTGGATCATCAGTGTTAGAGCTAAAATTAGCATGTTTAAAGTGATTTTCATGCTTCCAGGGGCTCGGGAAGTTAATTAAATACCATTTGGAGGCATTTAATGTTCGAGCAAAAACGGCTGATTTTCGACAAAAGAGATAACACCCCCCCATTACGTCATGCTTCAGAAATGTGGAAAATGATCCGTTTTCAAATGTTTTATTTTTGAACGTCAGTTCACATTTGTAGGTGGATCATCAGTGTTAGAGCTAAAATTAGCATGTTTAAAGTGATTTTCATGCTTCCAGGGGCCCAAAACACAAGATTAATGGAATGGTTAAAAGTGCATGAAAATGGCCAATTTACTCACTCTGAGTTCTCAAAAAGGGTTTCTTCACCCCGGGAAGTGAAATAAATACCATTTGGAGGCATTTAATGTTCGAGCAAAAACGGCTGATTTTCGACAAAAGAGATAACACCCCCCCATTACGTCATGCTTCAGAAATGTGGAAAATGGTCCGTTTTCAAATGTTTTATTTTTGAACGTCAGTTCACATTTGTAGGTGGATCATCAGTGTTAGAGCTAAAATTAGCATGTTTAAAGTGATTTTCATGCTTCCAGGGGCTCGGGAAGTTAATTAAATACCATTTGGAGGCATTTAATGTTCGAGCAAAAACGGCTGATTTTCGACAAAAGAGATAACACCCCCCCATTACGTCATGCTTCAGAAATGTGGAAAATGGTCCGTTTTCAAATGTTTTATTTTTGAACGTCAGTTCACATTTGTAGGTGGATCATCAGTGTTAGAGCTAAAATTAGCATGTTTAAAGTGATTTTCATGCTTCCAGGGGCTCGGGAAGTGAAATAAATACCATTTGGAGGCATTTAATGTTCGAGCAAAAACGGCTGATTTTCGACAAAAGAGATAACACCCCCCCATTACGTCATGCTTCAGAAATGTGGAAAATGGTCCGTTTTCAAATGTTTTATTTTTGAACGTCAGTTCACATTTGTAGGTGGATCATCAGTGTTAGAGCTAAAATTAGCATGTTTAAAGTGATTTTCATGCTTCCAGGGGCTCGGGAAGTTAATTAAATACCATTTGGAGGCATTTAATGTTCGAGCAAAAACGGCTGATTTTCGACAAAAGAGATAACACCCCCCCATTACGTCATGCTTCAGAAATGTGGAAAATGGTCCGTTTTCAAATGTTTTATTTTTGAACGTCAGTTCACATTTGTAGGTGGATCATCAGTGTTAGAGCTAAAATTAGCATGTTTAAAGTGATTTTCATGCTTCCAGGGGCTCGGGAAGTTAATTAAATACCATTTGGAGGCATTTAATGTTCGAGCAAAAACGGCTGATTTTCGACAAAAGAGATAACACCCCCCCATTACGTCATGCTTCAGAAATGTGGAAAATGGTCCGTTTTCAAATGTTTTATTTTTGAACGTCAGTTCACATTTGTAGGTGGATCATCAGTGATAGAGCTAAAATTAGCATGTTTAAAGTGATTTTCATGCTTCCAGGGGCCCAAAACACAAGATTTATGGAATGGTTAAAAGTGCATGAAAATGGCCAATTTACTCACTCTGAGTTCTCAAAAAGGGTTTCTTCACCCCGGGAAGTGAAATAAATACCATTTGGAGGCATTTAATGTTCGAGCAAAAACGGCTGATTTTCGACAAAAGAGATAACACCCCCCCATTACGTCATGCTTCAGAAATGTGGAAAATGGTCCGTTTTCAAATGTTTTATTTTTGAACGTCAGTTCACATTTGTAGGTGGATCATCAGAGTTAGAGCTAAAATTAGCATGTTTAAAGTGATTTTCATGCTTCCAGGGGCTCGGGAAGTTAATTAAATACCATTTGGAGGCATTTAATGTTCGAGCAAAAACGGCTGATTTTCGACAAAAGAGATAACACGCCCCCATTACGTCATGCTTCAGAAATGTGGAAAATGGTCCGTTTTCAAATGTTTTATTTTTGAACGTCAGTTCACATTTGTAGGTGGATCATCAGTGTTAGAGCTAAAATTAGCATGTTTAAAGTGATTTTCATGCTTCCAGGGGCCCAAAACACAAGATTTATGGAATGGTTAAAAGTGCATGAAAATGGCCAATTTACTCACTCTGAGTTCTCAAAAAGGGTTTCTTCACCCCGGGAAGTGAAATAAATTCCATTTGGAGGCATTTAATGTTCGAGCAAAAACGGCTGATTTTCGACAAAAGAGATAACACCCCCCCATTACGTCATGCTTCAGAAATGTGGAAAATGGTCCGTTTTCAAATGTTTTATTTTTGAACGTCAGTTCACATTTGTAGGTGGATCATCAGTGTTAGAGCTAAAATTAGCATGTTTAAAGTGATTTTCATGCTTCCAGGGGCTCGGGAAGTGAAATAAATACCATTTGGAGGCATTTAATGTTCGAGCAAAAACGGCTGATTTTCGACAAAAGAGATAACACCCCCCATTACGTCATGCTTCAGAAATGTGGAAAATGGTCCGTTTTCAAATGTTTTATTTTTGAACGTCAGTTCACATTTGTAGGTGGATCATCAGTGTTAGAGCTAAAATTAGCATGTTTAAAGTGATTTTCATGCTTCCAGGGGCCCAAAACACAAGATTTATGGAATGGTTAAAAGTGCATGAAAATGGCCAATTTACTCACTCTGAGTTCTCAAAAAGGGTTTCTTCACCCCGGGAAGTGAAATAAATACCATTTGGAGGCATTTAATGTTCGAGCAAAAACGGCTGATTTTCGACAAAAGAGATAACACCCCCCCATTACGTCATGCTTCAGAAATGTGGAAAATGGTCCGTTTTCAAATGTTTTATTTTTGAACGTCAGTTCACATTTGTAGGTGGATCATCAGTGTTAGAGCTAAAATTAGCATGTTTAAAGTGATTTTCATGCTTCCAGGGGCTCGGGAAGTTAATTAAATACCATTTGGAGGCATTTAATGTTCGAGCAAAAACGGCTGATTTTCGACAAAAGAGATAACACCCCCCCATTACGTCATGCTTCAGAAATGTGGAAAATGATCCGTTTTCAAATGTTTTATTTTTGAACGTCAGTTCACATTTGTAGGTGGATCATCAGTGTTAGAGCTAAAATTAGCATGTTTAAAGTGATTTTCATGCTTCCAGGGGCCCAAAACACAAGATTAATGGAATGGTTAAAAGTGCATGAAAATGGCCAATTTACTCACTCTGAGTTCTCAAAAAGGGTTTCTTCACCCCGGGAAGTGAAATAAATACCATTTGGAGGCATTTAATGTTCGAGCAAAAACGGCTGATTTTCGACAAAAGAGATAACACCCCCCCATTACGTCATGCTTCAGAAATGTGGAAAATGGTCCGTTTTCAAATGTTTTATTTTTGAACGTCAGTTCACATTTGTAGGTGGATCATCAGTGTTAGAGCTAAAATTAGCATGTTTAAAGTGATTTTCATGCTTCCAGGGGCTCGGGAAGTTAATTAAATACCATTTGGAGGCATTTAATGTTCGAGCAAAAACGGCTGATTTTCGACAAAAGAGATAACACCCCCCCATTACGTCATGCTTCAGAAATGTGGAAAATGGTCCGTTTTCAAATGTTTTATTTTTGAACGTCAGTTCACATTTGTAGGTGGATCATCAGTGTTAGAGCTAAAATTAGCATGTTTAAAGTGATTTTCATGCTTCCAGGGGCTCGGGAAGTGAAATAAATACCATTTGGAGGCATTTAATGTTCGAGCAAAAACGGCTGATTTTCGACAAAAGAGATAACACCCCCCCATTACGTCATGCTTCAGAAATGTGGAAAATGGTCCGTTTTCAAATGTTTTATTTTTGAACGTCAGTTCACATTTGTAGGTGGATCATCAGTGTTAGAGCTAAAATTAGCATGTTTAAAGTGATTTTCATGCTTCCAGGGGCTCGGGAAGTTAATTAAATACCATTTGGAGGCATTTAATGTTCGAGCAAAAACGGCTGATTTTCGACAAAAGAGATAACACCCCCCCATTACGTCATGCTTCAGAAATGTGGAAAATGGTCCGTTTTCAAATGTTTTATTTTTGAACGTCAGTTCACATTTGTAGGTGGATCATCAGTGTTAGAGCTAAAATTAGCATGTTTAAAGTGATTTTCATGCTTCCAGGGGCTCGGGAAGTTAATTAAATACCATTTGGAGGCATTTAATGTTCGAGCAAAAACGGCTGATTTTCGACAAAAGAGATAACACCCCCCCATTACGTCATGCTTCAGAAATGTGGAAAATGGTCCGTTTTCAAATGTTTTATTTTTGAACGTCAGTTCACATTTGTAGGTGGATCATCAGTGATAGAGCTAAAATTAGCATGTTTAAAGTGATTTTCATGCTTCCAGGGGCCCAAAACACAAGATTTATGGAATGGTTAAAAGTGCATGAAAATGGCCAATTTACTCACTCTGAGTTCTCAAAAAGGGTTTCTTCACCCCGGGAAGTGAAATAAATACCATTTGGAGGCATTTAATGTTCGAGCAAAAACGGCTGATTTTCGACAAAAGAGATAACACCCCCCCATTACGTCATGCTTCAGAAATGTGGAAAATGGTCCGTTTTCAAATGTTTTATTTTTGAACGTCAGTTCACATTTGTAGGTGGATCATCAGAGTTAGAGCTAAAATTAGCATGTTTAAAGTGATTTTCATGCTTCCAGGGGCTCGGGAAGTTAATTAAATACCATTTGGAGGCATTTAATGTTCGAGCAAAAACGGCTGATTTTCGACAAAAGAGATAACACGCCCCCATTACGTCATGCTTCAGAAATGTGGAAAATGGTCCGTTTTCAAATGTTTTATTTTTGAACGTCAGTTCACATTTGTAGGTGGATCATCAGTGTTAGAGCTAAAATTAGCATGTTTAAAGTGATTTTCATGCTTCCAGGGGCCCAAAACACAAGATTTATGGAATGGTTAAAAGTGCATGAAAATGGCCAATTTACTCACTCTGAGTTCTCAAAAAGGGTTTCTTCACCCCGGGAAGTGAAATAAATTCCATTTGGAGGCATTTAATGTTCGAGCAAAAACGGCTGATTTTCGACAAAAGAGATAACACCCCCCCATTACGTCATGCTTCAGAAATGTGGAAAATGGTCCGTTTTCAAATGTTTTATTTTTGAACGTCAGTTCACATTTGTAGGTGGATCATCAGTGTTAGAGCTAAAATTAGCATGTTTAAAGTGATTTTCATGCTTCCAGGGGCTCGGGAAGTTAATTAAATACCATTTGGAGGCATTTAATGTTCGAGCAAAAACGGCTGATTTTCGACAAAAGAGATAACACCCCCCCATTACGTCATGCTTCAGAAATGTGGAAAATGGTCCGTTTTCAAATGTTTTATTTTTGAACGTCAGTTCACATTTGTAGGTGGATCATCAGTGTTAGAGCTAAAATTAGCATGTTTAAAGTGATTTTCATGCTTCCAGGGGCTCGGGAAGTGAAATAAATACCATTTGGAGGCATTTAATGTTCGAGCAAAAGCGGCTGATTTTCGACAAAAGAGATAACACCCCCCCATTACGTCATGCTTCAGAAATGTGGAAAATGGTCCGTTTTCAAATGTTTTATTTTTGAACGTCAGTTCACATTTGTAGGTGGATCATCAGTGTTAGAGCTAAAATTAGCATGTTTAAAGTGATTTTCATGCTTCCAGGGGCTCGGGAAGTGAAATAAATACCATTTGGAGGCATTTAATGTTCGAGCAAAAACGGCTGATTTTCGACAAAAGAGATAACACCCCCCCATTACGTCATGCTTCAGAAATGTGGAAAATGGTCCGTTTTCAAATGTTTTATTTTTGAACGTCAGTTCACATTTGTAGGTGGATCATCAGTGTTAGAGCTAAAATTAGCATGTTTAAAGTGATTTTCATGCTTCCAGGGGCCCAAAACACAAGATTTATGGAATGGTTAAAAGTGCATGAAAATGGCCAATTTACTCACTCTGAGTTCTCAAAAAGGGTTTCTTCACCCCGGGAAGTTAATTAAATACCATTTGGAGGCATTTAATGTTCGAGCAAAAACGGCTGATTTTCGACAAAAGAGATAACACCCCCCCATTACGTCATGCTTCAGAAATGTGGAAAATGGTCCGTTTTCAAATGTTTTATTTTTGAACGTCAGTTCACATTTGTAGGTGGATCATCAGTGTTAGAGCTAAAATTAGCATGTTTAAAGTGATTTTCATGCTTCCAGGGGCTGGGGAAGTTAATTAAATACCATTTGGAGGCATTTAATGTTCGAGCAAAAACGGCTGATTTTCGACAAAAGAGATAACACCCCCCCATTACGTCATGCTTCAGAAATGTGGAAAATGGTCCGTTTCAAATGTTTTATTTTTGAACGTCAGTTCACATTTGTAGGTGGATCATCAGTGTTAGAGCTAAAATTAGCATGTTTAAAGTGATTTTCATGCTTCCAGGGGCCCAAAACACAAGATTTATGGAATGGTTAAAAGTGCATGAAAATGGCCAATTTACTCACTCTGAGTTCTCAAAAAGGGTTTCTTCACCCCGGGAAGTTAATTAAATACCATTTGGAGGCATTTAATGTTCGAGCAAAAACGGCTGATTTTCGACAAAAGAGATAACACCCCCCCATTACGTCATGCTTCAGAAATGTGGAAAATGGTCCGTTTTCAAATGTTTTATTTTTGAACGTCAGTTCACATTTGTAGGTGGATCATCAGTGTTAGAGCTAAAATTAGCATGTTAAAGTGATTTTCATGCTTCCAGGGGCTCGGGAAGTTAATTAAATACCATTTGGAGGCATTTATTGTTCGAGCAAAAACGGCTGATTTTCGACAAAAGAGATAACACCCCCCCATTACGTCATGCTTCAGAAATGTGGAAAATGGTCCGTTTTCAAATGTTTTATTTTTGAACGTCAGTTCACATTTGTAGGTGGATCATCAGTGTTAGAGCTAAAATTAGCATGTTTAAAGTGATTTTCATGCTTCCAGGGGCCCAAAACACAAGATTTATGGAATGGTTAAAAGTGCATGAAAATGGCCAATTTACTCACTCTGAGTTCTCAAAAAGGGTTTCTTCACCCCGGGAAGTGAAATAAATACCATTTGGAGGCATTTAATGTTCGAGCAAAAACGGCTGATTTTCAACAAAAGAGATAACACCCCCCCATTACGTCATGCTTCAGAAATGTGGAAAATGGTCCGTTTTCAAATGTTTTATTTTTGAACGTCAGTTCACATTTGTAGGTGGATCATCAGTGTTAGAGCTAAAATTAGCATGTTTAAAGTGATTTTCATGCTTCCAGGGGCTCGGGAAGTTAATTAAATACCATTTGGAGGCATTTAATGTTCGAGCAAAAACGGCTGATTTTCGACAAAAGAGATAACACCCCCCATTACGTCATGCTTCAGAAATGTGGAAAATGGTCCGTTTTCAAATGTTTTATTTTTGAACGTCAGTTCACATTTGTAGGTGGATCATCAGTGTTAGAGCTAAAATTAGCATGTTTAAAGTGATTTTCATGCTTCCAGGGGCTCGGGAAGTTAATTAAATACCATTTGGAGGCATTTAATGTTCGAGCAAAAACGGCTGATTTTCGACAAAAGAGATAACACCCCCCCATTACGTCATGCTTCAGAAATGTGGAAAATGGTCCGTTTTCAAATGTTTTATTTTTGAACGTCAGTTCACATTTGTAGGTGGATCATCAGTGTTAGAGCTAAAATTAGCATGTTTAAAGTGATTTTCATGCTTCCAGGGGCTCGGGAAGTGAAATAAATACCATTTGGAGGCATTTAATGTTCGAGCAAAAACGGCTGATTTTCGACAAAAGAGATAACACCCCCCCATTACGTCATGCTTCAGAAATGTGGAAAATGGTCCGTTTTCAAATGTTTTATTTTTGAACGTCAGTTCACATTTGTAGGTGGATCATCAGTGTTAGAGCTAAAATTAGCATGTTTAAAGTGATTTTCATGCTTCCAGGGGCTCGGGAAGTGAAATAAATACCATTTGGAGGCATTTAATGTTCGAGCAAAAACGGCTGATTTTCGACAAAAGAGATAACACCCCCCCATTACGTCATGCTTCAGAAATGTGGAAAATGGTCCGTTTTCAAATGTTTTATTTTTGAACGTCAGTTCACATTTGTAGGTGGATCATCAGTGTTAGAGCTAAAATTAGCATGTTTAAAGTGATTTTCATGCTTCCAGGGGCTCGGGAAGTTAATTAAATACCATTTGGAGGCATTTAATGTTCGAGCAAAAACGGCTGATTTTCGACAAAAGAGATAACACCCCCCCATTACGTCATGCTTCAGAAATGTGGAAAATGGTCCGTTTTCAAATGTTTTATTTTTGAACGTCAGTTCACATTTGTAGGTGGATCATCAGTGTTAGAGCTAAAATTAGCATGTTTAAAGTGATTTTCATGCTTCCAGGGGCTCGGGAAGTTAATTAAATACCATTTGGGGGCATTTAATGTTCGAGCAAAAACGGCTGATTTTCGACAAAAGAGATAACACCCCCCCCATTACGTCATGCTTCAGAAATGTGGAAAATGGTCCGTTTTCAAATGTTTTATTTTTGAACGTCAGTTCACATTTGTAGGTGGATCATCAGTGTTAGAGCTAAAATTAGCATGTTTAAAGTGATTTTCATGCTTCCAGGGGCTCGGGAAGTGAAATAAATACCATTTGGAGGCATTTAATGTTCGAGCAAAAACGGCTGATTTTCGACAAAAGAGATAACACCCCCCCATTACGTCATGCTTCAGAAATGTGGAAAATGGTCCGTTTTCAAATGTTTTATTTTTGAACGTCAGTTCACATTTGTAGGTGGATCATCAGTGTTAGAGCTAAAATTAGCATGTTTAAAGTGATTTTCATGCTTCCAGGGGCTCGGGAAGTTAATTAAATACCATTTGGAGGCATTTAATGTTCGAGCAAAAACGGCTGATTTTCGACAAAAGAGATAACACCCCCCCATTACGTCATGCTTCAGAAATGTGGAAAATGGTCAGTTTTCAAATGTTTTATTTTTGAACGTCAGTTCACATTTGTAGGTGGATCATCAGTGTTAGAGCTAAAATTAGCATGTTTAAAGTTATTTTCATGCTTCCAGGGGCCCAAAACACAAGATTTATGGAATGGTTAAAAGTGCATGAAAATGGCCAATTTACTCACTCTGAGTTCTCAAAAAGTGTTTCTTCACCCCGGGAAGTTAATTAAATACCATTTGGAGGCATTTAATGTTCGAGCAAAAACGGCTGATTTTCGACAAAAGAGATAACACCCCCCCATTACGTCATGCTTCAGAAATGTGGAAAATGGTCCGTTTTCAAATGTTTTATTTTTGAACGTCAGTTCACATTTGTAGGTGGATCATCAGTGTTAGAGCTAAAATTAGCATGTTTAAAGTGATTTTCATGCTACCAGGGGCTCGGGAAGTTAATTAAATACCATTTGGAGGCATTTAATGTTCGAGCAAAAACGGCTGATTTTCGACAAAAGAGATAACACCCCCCCATTACGTCATGCTTCAGAAATGTGGAAAATGGTCCGTTTTCAAATGTTTTATTTTTGAACGTCAGTTCACATTTGTAGGTGGATCATCAGTGTTAGAGATAAAATTAGCATGTTTAAAGTGATTTTCATGCTTCCAGGGGCCCAAAACACAAGATTTATGGAATGGTTAAAAGTGCATGAAAATGGCCAATTTACTCACTCTGAGTTCTCAAAAAGGGTTTCTTCACCCCGGGAAGTGAAATAAATACCATTTGGAGGCATTTAATGTTCGAGCAAAAATGGCTGATTTTCGACAAAAGAGATAACACCCCCCCATTACGTCATGCTTCAGAAATGTGGAAAATGGTCCGTTTTCAAATGTTTTATTTTTGAACGTCAGTTCACATTTGTAGGTGGATCATCAGTGTTAGAGCTAAAATTAGCATGTTTAAAGTGATTTTCATGCTTCCAGGGGCTCGGGAAGTGAAATAAATACCATTTGGAGGCATTTAATGTTCGAGCAAAAACGGCTGATTTTCGACAAAAGAGATAACACCCCCCCATTACGTCATGCTTCAGAAATGTGGAAAATGGTCCGTTTTCAAATGTTTTATTTTTGAACGTCAGTTCACATTTGTAGGTGGATCATCATTGTTAGAGCTAAAATTAGCATGTTTAAAGTGATTTTCATGCTTCCAGGGGCTCGGGAAGTGAAATAAATACCATTTGGAGGCATTTAATGTTCGAGCAAAAACGGCTGATTTTCGACAAAAGAGATAACACCCCCCCATTACGTCATGCTTCAGAAATGTGGAAAATGGTCCGTTTTCAAATGTTTTATTTTTGAACGTCAGTTCACATTTGTAGGTGGATCATCAGTGTTAGAGCTAAAATTAGCATGTTTAAAGTGATTTTCATGCTTCCAGGGGCCCAAAACACAAGATTTATGGAATGGTTAAAAGTGCATGAAAATGGCCAATTTACTCACTCTGAGTTCTCAAAAAGGGTTTCTTCACCCCGGGAAGTTAATTAAATACCATTTGGAGGCATTTAATGTTCGAGCAAAAACGGCTGATTTTCGACAAAAGAGATAACACCCCCCCATTACATCATGCTTCAGAAATGTGGAAAATGGTCCGTTTTCAAATGTTTTATTTTTGAACGTCAGTTCACATTTGTAGGTGGATCATCAGTGTTAGAGCTAAAATTAGCATGTTTAAAGTGATTTTCATGCTTCCAGGGGCTCGGGAAGTTAATTAAATACCATTTGGAGGCATTTAATGTTCGAGCAAAAACGGCTGATTTTCGACAAAAGAGATAACACCCCCCCATTACGTCATGCTTCAGAAATGTGGAAAATGGTCTGTTTTCAAATGTTTTATTTTTGAACGTCAGTTCACATTTGTAGGTGGATCATCAGTGTTAGAGCTAAAATTAGCATGTTTAAAGTGATTTTCATGCTTCCAGGGGCCCAAAACACAAGATTTATGGAATGGTTAAAAGTGCATGAAAATGGCCAATTTACTCACTCTGAGTTCTCAAAAAGGGTTTCTTCACCCCGGGAAGTGAAATAAATACCATTTGGAGGCCTTTAATGTTCGAGCAAAAACGGCTGATTTTCGACAAAAGAGATAACACCCCCCCATTACGTCATGCTTCAGAAATGTGGAAAATGGTCCGTTTTCAAATGTTTTATTTTTGAACGTCAGTTCACATTTGTAGGTGGATCATCAGTGTTAGAGCTAAAATTAGCATGTTTAAAGTGATTTTCATGCTTCCAGGGGCTCGGGAAGTGAAATAAATACCATTTGGAGGCATTTAATGTTCGAGCAAAAACGGCTGATTTTCGACAAAAGAGATAACACCCCCCCATTACGTCATGCTTCAGAAATGTGGAAAATGGTCCGTTTTCAAATGTTTTATTTTTGAACGTCAGTTCACATTTGTAGGTGGATCATCAGTGTTAGAGCTAAAATTAGCATGTTTAACGTGATTTTCATGCTTCCAGGGGCTCGGGAAGTTAATTAAATACCATTTGGAGGCATTTAATGTTCGAGCAAAAACGGCTGATTTTCGACAAAAGAGATAACACCCCCCCATTACGTCATGCTTCAGAAATGTGGAAAATGGTCCGTTTTCAAATGTTTTATTTTTGAACGTCAGTTCACATTTGTAGGTGGATCATCAGTGTTAGAGCTAAAATTAGCATGTTAAAGTGATTTTCATGCTTCCAGGGGCTCGGGAAGTTAATTAAATACCATTTGGAGGCATTTATTGTTCGAGCAAAAACGGCTGATTTTCGACAAAAGAGATAACACCCCCCCATTACGTCATGCTTCAGAAATGTGGAAAATGGTCCGTTTTCAAATGTTTTATTTTTGAACGTCAGTTCACATTTGTAGGTGGATCATCAGTGTTAGAGCTAAAATTAGCATGTTTAAAGTGATTTTCATGCTTCCAGGGGCCCAAAACACAAGATTTATGGAATGGTTAAAAGTGCATGAAAATGGCCAATTTACTCACTCTGAGTTCTCAAAAAGGGTTTCTTCACCCCGGGAAGTGAAATAAATACCATTTGGAGGCATTTAATGTTCGAGCAAAAACGGCTGATTTTCAACAAAAGAGATAACACCCCCCCATTACGTCATGCTTCAGAAATGTGGAAAATGGTCCGTTTTCAAATGTTTTATTTTTGAACGTCAGTTCACATTTGTAGGTGGATCATCAGTGTTAGAGCTAAAATTTGCATGTTTAAAGTGATTTTCATGCTTCCAGGGGCTCGGGAAGTTAATTAAATACCATTTGGAGGCATTTAATGTTCGAGCAAAAACGGCTGATTTTCGACAAAAGAGATAACACCCCCCATTACGTCATGCTTCAGAAATGTGGAAAATGGTCCGTTTTCAAATGTTTTATTTTTGAACGTCAGTTCACATTTGTAGGTGGATCATCAGTGTTAGAGCTAAAATTAGCATGTTTAAAGTGATTTTCATGCTTCCAGGGGCTCGGGAAGTTAATTAAATACCATTTGGAGGCATTTAATGTTCGAGCAAAAACGGCTGATTTTCGACAAAAGAGATAACACCCCCCCATTACGTCATGCTTCAGAAATGTGGAAAATGGTCCGTTTTCAAATGTTTTATTTTTGAACGTCAGTTCACATTTGTAGGTGGATCATCAGTGTTAGAGCTAAAATTAGCATGTTTAAAGTGATTTTCATGCTTCCAGGGGCTCGGGAAGTGAAATAAATACCATTTGGAGGCATTTAATGTTCGAGCAAAAACGGCTGATTTTCGACAAAAGAGATAACACCCCCCCATTACGTCATGCTTCAGAAATGTGGAAAATGGTCCGTTTTCAAATGTTTTATTTTTGAACGTCAGTTCACATTTGTAGGTGGATCATCAGTGTTAGAGCTAAAATTAGCATGTTTAAAGTGATTTTCATGCTTCCAGGGGCTCGGGAAGTGAAATAAATACCATTTGGAGGCATTTAATGTTCGAGCAAAAACGGCTGATTTTCGACAAAAGAGATAACACCCCCCCATTACGTCATGCTTCAGAAATGTGGAAAATGGTCCGTTTTCAAATGTTTTATTTTTGAACGTCAGTTCACATTTGTAGGTGGATCATCAGTGTTAGAGCTAAAATTAGCATGTTTAAAGTGATTTTCATGCTTCCAGGGGCTCGGGAAGTTAATTAAATACCATTTGGAGGCATTTAATGTTCGAGCAAAAACGGCTGATTTTCGACAAAAGAGATAACACCCCCCCATTACGTCATGCTTCAGAAATGTGGAAAATGGTCCGTTTTCAAATGTTTTATTTTTGAACGTCAGTTCACATTTGTAGGTGGATCATCAGTGTTAGAGCTAAAATTAGCATGTTTAAAGTGATTTTCATGCTTCCAGGGGCTCGGGAAGTTAATTAAATACCATTTGGGGGCATTTAATGTTCGAGCAAAAACGGCTGATTTTCGACAAAAGAGATAACACCCCCCCCATTACGTCATGCTTCAGAAATGTGGAAAATGGTCCGTTTTCAAATGTTTTATTTTTGAACGTCAGTTCACATTTGTAGGTGGATCATCAGTGTTAGAGCTAAAATTAGCATGTTTAAAGTGATTTTCATGCTTCCAGGGGCTCGGGAAGTGAAATAAATACCATTTGGAGGCATTTAATGTTCGAGCAAAAACGGCTGATTTTCGACAAAAGAGATAACACCCCCCCATTACGTCATGCTTCAGAAATGTGGAAAATGGTCCGTTTTCAAATGTTTTATTTTTGAACGTCAGTTCACATTTGTAGGTGGATCATCAGTGTTAGAGCTAAAATTAGCATGTTTAAAGTGATTTTCATGCTTCCAGGGGCTCGGGAAGTTAATTAAATACCATTTGGAGGCATTTAATGTTCGAGCAAAAACGGCTGATTTTCGACAAAAGAGATAACACCCCCCCATTACGTCATGCTTCAGAAATGTGGAAAATGGTCAGTTTTCAAATGTTTTATTTTTGAACGTCAGTTCACATTTGTAGGTGGATCATCAGTGTTAGAGCTAAAATTAGCATGTTTAAAGTTATTTTCATGCTTCCAGGGGCCCAAAACACAAGATTTATGGAATGGTTAAAAGTGCATGAAAATGGCCAATTTACTCACTCTGAGTTCTCAAAAAGTGTTTCTTCACCCCGGGAAGTTAATTAAATACCATTTGGAGGCATTTAATGTTCGAGCAAAAACGGCTGATTTTCGACAAAAGAGATAACACCCCCCCATTACGTCATGCTTCAGAAATGTGGAAAATGGTCCGTTTTCAAATGTTTTATTTTTGAACGTCAGTTCACATTTGTAGGTGGATCATCAGTGTTAGAGCTAAAATTAGCATGTTTAAAGTGATTTTCATGCTACCAGGGGCTCGGGAAGTTAATTAAATACCATTTGGAGGCATTTAATGTTCGAGCAAAAACGGCTGATTTTCGACAAAAGAGATAACACCCCCCCATTACGTCATGCTTCAGAAATGTGGAAAATGGTCCGTTTTCAAATGTTTTATTTTTGAACGTCAGTTCACATTTGTAGGTGGATCATCAGTGTTAGAGATAAAATTAGCATGTTTAAAGTGATTTTCATGCTTCCAGGGGCCCAAAACACAAGATTTATGGAATGGTTAAAAGTGCATGAAAATGGCCAATTTACTCACTCTGAGTTCTCAAAAAGGGTTTCTTCACCCCGGGAAGTGAAATAAATACCATTTGGAGGCATTTAATGTTCGAGCAAAAATGGCTGATTTTCGACAAAAGAGATAACACCCCCCCATTACGTCATGCTTCAGAAATGTGGAAAATGGTCCGTTTTCAAATGTTTTATTTTTGAACGTCAGTTCACATTTGTAGGTGGATCATCAGTGTTAGAGCTAAAATTAGCATGTTTAAAGTGATTTTCATGCTTCCAGGGGCTCGGGAAGTGAAATAAATACCATTTGGAGGCATTTAATGTTCGAGCAAAAACGGCTGATTTTCGACAAAAGAGATAACACCCCCCCATTACGTCATGCTTCAGAAATGTGGAAAATGGTCCGTTTTCAAATGTTTTATTTTTGAACGTCAGTTCACATTTGTAGGTGGATCATCATTGTTAGAGCTAAAATTAGCATGTTTAAAGTGATTTTCATGCTTCCAGGGGCTCGGGAAGTGAAATAAATACCATTTGGAGGCATTTAATGTTCGAGCAAAAACGGCTGATTTTCGACAAAAGAGATAACACCCCCCCATTACGTCATGCTTCAGAAATGTGGAAAATGGTCCGTTTTCAAATGTTTTATTTTTGAACGTCAGTTCACATTTGTAGGTGGATCATCAGTGTTAGAGCTAAAATTAGCATGTTTAAAGTGATTTTCATGCTTCCAGGGGCCCAAAACACAAGATTTATGGAATGGTTAAAAGTGCATGAAAATGGCCAATTTACTCACTCTGAGTTCTCAAAAAGGGTTTCTTCACCCCGGGAAGTTAATTAAATACCATTTGGAGGCATTTAATGTTCGAGCAAAAACGGCTGATTTTCGACAAAAGAGATAACACCCCCCCATTACATCATGCTTCAGAAATGTGGAAAATGGTCCGTTTTCAAATGTTTTATTTTTGAACGTCAGTTCACATTTGTAGGTGGATCATCAGTGTTAGAGCTAAAATTAGCATGTTTAAAGTGATTTTCATGCTTCCAGGGGCTCGGGAAGTTAATTAAATACCATTTGGAGGCATTTAATGTTCGAGCAAAAACGGCTGATTTTCGACAAAAGAGATAACACCCCCCCATTACGTCATGCTTCAGAAATGTGGAAAATGGTCTGTTTTCAAATGTTTTATTTTTGAACGTCAGTTCACATTTGTAGGTGGATCATCAGTGTTAGAGCTAAAATTAGCATGTTTAAAGTGATTTTCATGCTTCCAGGGGCCCAAAACACAAGATTTATGGAATGGTTAAAAGTGCATGAAAATGGCCAATTTACTCACTCTGAGTTCTCAAAAAGGGTTTCTTCACCCCGGGAAGTGAAATAAATACCATTTGGAGGCCTTTAATGTTCGAGCAAAAACGGCTGATTTTCGACAAAAGAGATAACACCCCCCCATTACGTCATGCTTCAGAAATGTGGAAAATGGTCCGTTTTCAAATGTTTTATTTTTGAACGTCAGTTCACATTTGTAGGTGGATCATCAGTGTTAGAGCTAAAATTAGCATGTTTAAAGTGATTTTCATGCTTCCAGGGGCTCGGGAAGTGAAATAAATACCATTTGGAGGCATTTAATGTTCGAGCAAAAACGGCTGATTTTCGACAAAAGAGATAACACCCCCCCATTACGTCATGCTTCAGAAATGTGGAAAATGGTCCGTTTTCAAATGTTTTATTTTTGAACGTCAGTTCACATTTGTAGGTGGATCATCAGTGTTAGAGCTAAAATTAGCATGTTTAAAGTGATTTTCATGCTTCCAGGGGCTCGGGAAGTTAATTAAATACCATTTGGAGGCATTTAATGTTCGAGCAAAAACGGCTGATTTTCGACAAAAGAGATAACACCCCCCCATTACGTCATGCTTCAGAAATGTGGAAAATGGTCAGTTTTCAAATGTTTTATTTTTGAACGTCAGTTCACATTTGTAGGTGGATCATCAGTGTTAGAGCTAAAATTAGCATGTTTAAAGTGATTTTCATGCTTCCAGGGGCTCGGGAAGTTAATTAAATACCATTTGGAGGCATTTAATGTTCGAGCAAAAACGGCTGATTTTCGACAAAAGAGATAACACCCCCCCATTACGTCATGCTTCAGAAATGTGGAAAATGGTCCGTTTTCAAATGTTTTATTTTTGAACGTCAGTTCACATTTGTAGGTGGATCATCAGTGTTAGAGCTAAAATTAGCATGTTTAAAGTGATTTTCATGCTTCCAGGGGCCCAAAACACAAGATTTATGGAATGGTTAAAAGTGCATGAAAATGGCCAATTTACTCAATCTGAGTTCTCAAAAAGGGTTTCTTCACCCCGGGAAGTTAATTAAATACCATTTGGAGGCATTTAATGTTCGAGCAAAAACGGCTGATTTTCGACAAAAGAGATAACACCCCCCCATTACGTCATGCTTCAGAAATGTGGAAAATGGTCCGTTTTCAAATGTTTTATTTTTGAACGTCAGTTCACATTTGTAGGTGGATCATCAGTGTTAGAGCTAAAATTAGCATGTTTAAAGTGATTTTCATGCTTCCAGGGGCTCGGGAAGTTAATTAAATACCATTTGGAGGCATTTAATGTTCGAGCAAAAACAGCTGATTTTCGACAAAAGAGATAACACCCCCCCATTACGTCATGCTTCAGAATTGTGGAAAATGGTCCGTTTTCAAATGTTTTATTTTTGAACGTCAGTTCACATTTGTAGGTGGATCATCAGTGTTAGAGCTAAAATTAGCATGTTTAAAGTGATTTTCATGCTTCCAGGGGCCCAAAACACAAGATTTATGGAATGGTTAAAAGTGCATGAAAATGGCCAATTTACTCACTCTGAGTTCTCAAAAAGGGTTTCTTCACCCCGGGAAGTTAATTAAATACCATTTGGAGGCATTTAATGTTCGAGCAAAAACGGCTGATTTTCGACAAAAGAGATAACACCCCCCCATTACGTCATGCTTCAGAAATGTGGAAAATGGTCCGTTTTCAAATGTTTTATTTTTGAACGTCAGTTCACATTTGTAGGTGGATCATCAGTGTTAGAGCTAAAATTAGCATGTTTAAAGTGATTTTCATGCTTCCAGGGGCTCGGGAAGTGAAATAAATACCATTTGGAGGCATTTAATGTTCGAGCAAAAACGGCTGATTTTCGACAAAAGAGATAACACCCCCCCATTACGTCATGCTTCAGAAATGTGGAAAATGGTCCGTTTTCAAATGTTTTATTTTTGAACGTCACTTCACATTTGTAGGTGGATCATCAGTGTTAGAGCTAAAATTAGCATGTTTAAAGTGATTTTCATGCTTCCAGGGGCTCGGGAAGTTAATTAAATACCATTTGGAGGCATTTAATGTTCGAGCAAAAACGGCTGATTTTCGACAAAAGAGATAACACCCCCCCCCCATTACGTCATGCTTCAGAAATGTGGAAAATGGTCCGTTTTCAAATGTTTTATTTTTGAACGTGAGTTCACATTTGTAGGTGGATCATCAGTGTTAGAGCTAAAATTAGCATGTTTAAAGTGATTTTCATGCTTCCAGGGGCCCAAAACACAAGATTTATGGAATGGTTAAAAGTGCATGAAAATGGCCAATTTACTCACTCTGAGCTCTCAAAAAGGGTTTCTTCACCCCGGGAAGTTAATTAAATACCATTTGGAGGCATTTAATGTTCGAGCAAAAACGGCTGATTTTCGACAAAAGAAATAACACCCCTCCATTACGTCATGCTTCAGAAATGTGGAAAATGGTCCGTTTTCAAATGTTTTATTTTTGAACGTCAGTTCACATTTGTAGGTGGATCATCAGTGTTAGAGCTAAAATTAGCATGTTTAAAGTGATTTTCATGCTTCCAGGGGCTCGGGAAGTTAATTAAATACCATTTGGAGGCATTTAATGTTCGAGCGAAAACGGCTGATTTTCGACAAAAGAGATAACACCCCCCCATTACGTCATGCTTCAGAAATGTGGAAAATGGTCCGTTTTCAAATGTTTTATTTTTGAACGTCAGTTCACATTTGTAGGTGGATCATCAGTGTTAGAGCTAAAATTAGCATGTTTAAAGTGATTTTCATGCTTCCAGGGGCCCAAAACACAAGATTAATGGAATGGTTAAAAGTGCATGAAAATGGCCAATTTACTCACTCTGAGTTCTCAAAAAGGGTTTCTTCACCCCGGGAAGTGAAATAAATACCATTTGGAGGCATTTAATGTTCGAGCAAAAACGGCTGATTTTCGACAAAAGAGATAACACTCCCATTACGTCATGCTTCAGAAATGTGGAAAATGGTCCGTTTTCAAATGTTTTATTTTTGAACGTCAGTTCACATTTGTAGGTGGATCATCAGTGTTAGAGCTAAAATTAGCATGTTTAAAGTGATTTTCATGCTTCCAGGGGCTCGGGAAGTTAATTAAATACCATTTGGAGGCATTTAATGTTCGAGCAAAAACGGCTGATTTTCGACAAAAGAGATAACACCCCCCCCATTACGTCATGCTTCAGAAATGTGGAAAATGGTCCGTTTTCAAATGTTTTATTTTTGAACGTCAGTTCACATTTGTAGGTGGATCATCAGTGTTAGAGCTAAAATTAGCATGTTTAAAGTGATTTTCATGCTTCCAGGGGCTCGGGAAGTTAATTAAATACCATTTGGAGGCATTTAATGTTCGAGCAAAAACGGCTGATTTTCGACAAAAGAGATAACACCCCCCCCCATTACGTCATGCTTCAGAAATGTGGAAAATGGTCCGTTTTCAAATGTTTTATTTTTGAATGTCAGTTCACATTTGTAGGTGGATCATCAGTGTTAGAGCTAAAATTAGCATGTTTAAAGTGATTTTCATGCTTCCAGGGGCTCGGGAAGTTAATTAGATACCATTTGGAGGCATTTAATGTTCGAGCAAAAACGGCTGATTTTCGACAAAAGAGATAACACCCCCCCATTACGTCATGCTTCAGAAATGTGGAAAATGGTCCGTTTTCAAATGTTTTATTTTTGAACGTCAGTTCACATTTGTAGGTGGATCATCAGTGTTAGAGCTAAAATTAGCATGTTTAAAGTGATTTTCATGCTTCCAGGGGCTCGGGAAGTGAAATAAATACCATTTGGAGGCATTTAATGTTCGAGCAAAAACGGCTGATTTTGGACAAAAGAGATAACAACCCCCCATTACGTCATGCTTCAGAAATGTGGAAAATGGTCCGTTTTCAAATGTTTTATTTTTGAACGTCAGTTCACATTTGTAGGTGGATCATCAGTGTTAGAGCTAAAATTAGCATGTTTAAAGTGATTTTCATGCTTCCAGGGGCTCGGGAAGTTAATTAAATACCATTTGGAGGCATTTAATGTTCGAGCAAAAACGGCTGATTTTCGACAAAAGAGATAACACCCCCCCATTACGTCATGCTTCAGAAATGTGGAAAATGGTCCGTTTTCAAATGTTTTATTTTTGAACGTCAGTTCACATTTGTAGGTGGATCATCAGTGTTAGAGCTAAAATTAGCATGTTTAAAGTGATTTTCATGCTTCCAGGGGCCCAAAACACAAGATTAATGGAATGGTTAAAAGTGCATGAAAATGGCCAATTTACTCACTCTGAGTTCTCAAAAAGGGTTTCTTCACCCCGGGAAGTGAAATAAATACCATTTGGAGGCATTTAATGTTCGAGCAAAAACGGCTGATTTTCAACAAAAGAGATAACACCCCCCCATTACGTCATGCTTCAGAAATGTGGAAAATGGTCCGTTTTCAAATGTTTTATTTTTGAACGTCAGTTCACATTTGTAGGTGGATCATCAGTGTTAGAGCTAAAATTAGCATGTTTAAAGTGATTTTCATGCTTCCAGGGGCTCGGGAAGTGAAATAAATACCATTTGGAGGCATTTAATGTTCGAGCAAAAACGGCTGATTTTCGACAAAAGAGATAACACCCCCCCATTACGTCATGCTTCAGAAATGTGGAAAATGGTCCGTTTTCAAATGTTTTATTTTTGAACGTCAGTTCACATTTGTAGGTGGATCATCAGTGTTAGAGCTAAAATTAGCATGTTTAAAATGATTTTCATGCTTCCAGGGGCCCAAAACACAAGATTTATGGAATGGTTAAAAGTGCATGAAAATGGCCAATTTACTCACTCTGAGTTCTCAAAAAGGGTTTCTTCACCCCGGGAAGTGAAATAAATACCATTTGGAGGCATTTAATGTTCGAGCAAAAACGGCTGATTTTCGACAAAAGAGATAACACCCCCCCATTACGTCATGCTTCAGAAATGTGGAAAATGGTCCGTTTTCAAATGTTTTATTTTTGAACGTCAGTTCACATTTGTAGGTGGATCATCAGTGTTAGAGCTAAAATTAGCATGTTTAAAGTGATTTTCATGCTTCCAGGGGCTCGGGAAGTTAATTAAATACCATTTGGAGGCATTTAATGTTCGAGCAAAAACGGCTGATTTTCGACAAAAGAGATAACACCCCCCCATTACGTCATGCTTCAGAAATGTGGAAAATGGTCCGTTTTCAAATGTTTTATTTTTGAACGTCAGTTCACATTTGTAGGTGGATCATCAGTGTTAGAGCTAAAATTAGCATGTTTAAAGTGATTTTCATGCTTCCAGGGGCTCGGGAAGTTAATTAAATACCATTTGGAGGCATTTAATGTTCGAGCAAAAACGGCTGATTTTCGACAAAAGAGATAACACCCCCCCCATTACGTCATGCTTCAGAAATTTGGAAAATGGTCCGTTTTCAAATGTTTTATTTTTGAACGTCAGTTCACATTTGTAGGTGGATCATCAGTGTTAGAGCTAAAATTAGCATGTTTAAAGTGATTTTCATGCTTCCAGGGGCCCAAAACACAAGATTTATGGAATGGTTAAAAGTGCATGAAAATGGCCAATTTACTCACTCTGAGTTCTCAAAAAGGGTTTCTTCACCCCGGGAAGTTAATTAAATACCATTTGGAGGCATTTAATGTTCGAGCAAAAACGGCTGATTTTCGACAAAAGAGATAACACCCCCCATTACGTCATGCTTCAGAAATGTGGAAAATGGTCCGTTTTCAAATGTTTTATTTTTGAACGTCAGTTCACATTTGTAGGTGGATCATCAGTGTTAGAGCTAAAATTAGCATGTTTAAAGGGATTTTCATGCTTCCAGGGGCTCGGGAAGTTAATTAAATACCATTTGGAGGCATTTAATGTTCGAGCAAAAACGGCTGATTTTCGACAAAAGAGATAACACCCCCCCATTACGTCATGCTTCAGAAATGTGGAAAATGGTCCGTTTTCAAATGTTTTATTTTTGAACGTCAGTTCACATTTGTAGGTGGATCATCAGTGTTAGAGCTAAAATTAGCATGTTTAAAGTGATTTTCATGCTTCCAGGGGCTCGGGAAGTGAAATAAATACCATTTGGAGGCATTTAATGTTCGAGCAAAAACGGCTAGTTTTCGACAAAAGAGATAACACCCCCCCATTACGTCATGCTTCAGAAATGTGGAAAATGGTCCGTTTTCAAATGTTTTATTTTTGAACGTCAGTTCACATTTGTAGGTGGATCATCAGTGTTAGAGCTAAAATTAGCATGTTTAAAGTGATTTTCATGCTTCCAGGGGCTCGGGAAGTTAATTAAATACCATTTGGAGGCATTTAATGTTCGAGCAAAAACGGCTGATTTTCGACAAAAGAGATAACACCCCCCCATTACGTCATGCTTCAGAAATGTGGAAAATGGTCCGTTTTCAAATGTTTTATTTTTGAACGTCAGTTCACATTTGTAGGTGGATCATCAGTGTTAGAGCTAAAATGAGCATGTTTAAAGTGATTTTCATGCTTCCAGGGGCCCAAAACACAAGATTAATGGAATGGTTAAAAGTGCATGAAAATGGCCAATTTACTCACTCTGAGTTCTCAAAAAGGGTTTCTTCACCCCGGGAAGTGAAATAAATACCATTTGGAGGCATTTAATGTTCGAGCAAAAACGGCTGATTTTCGACAAAAGAGATAACACCCCCCCATTACGTCATGCTTCAGAAATGTGGAAAATGGTCAGTTTTCAAATGTTTTATTTTTGAACGTCAGTTCACATTTGTAGGTGGATCATCAGTGTTAGAGCTAAAATTAGCATGGTTAAAGTGATTTTCATGCTTCCAGGGGCTCGGGAAGTTAATTAAATACCATTTGGAGGCATTTAATGTTCGAGCAAAAACGGCTGATTTTCGACAAAAGAGATAACACCCCCCCATTACGTCATGCTTCAGAAATGTGGAAAATGGTCCGTTTTCAAATGTTTTATTTTTGAACGTCAGTTCACATTTGTAGGTGGATCATCAGTGTTAGAGCTAAAATTAGCATGTTTAAAGTGATTTTCATGCTTCCAGGGGCTCGGGAAGTTAATTAAATACCATTTGGAGGCATTTAATGTTCGAGCAAAAACGGCTGATTCAGAAATGTGGAAAATGGTCCATTTTCAAATGTTTTATTTTTGAACGTCAGTTCACATTTGTAGGTGGATCATCAGTGTTAGAGCTAAAATTAGCATATTTAAAGTGATTTTCATGCTTCCAGGGGCTCGGGAAGTTAATTAAATACCATTTGGAGGCATTTAATGTTCGAGCAAAAACGGCTGATTTTCGACAAAAGAGATAACACCCCCCCATTACGTCATGCTTCAGAAATGTGGAAAATGGTCCGTTTTCAAATGTTTTATTTTTGAACGTCAGTTCACATTTGTAGGTGGATCATCAGTGTTAGAGCTAAAATTAGCATGTTTAAAGTGATTTTCATGCTTCCAGGGGCTCGGGAAGTGAAATAAATACCATTTGGAGGCATTTAATGTTCGAGCAAAAACGGCTGATTTTCGACAAAAGAGATAACAACCCCCCATTACGTCATGCTTCAGAAATGTGGAAAATGGTCCGTTTTCAAATGTTTTATTTTTGAACGTCAGTTCACATTTGTAGGTGGATCATCAGTGTTAGAGCTAAAATTAGCATGTTTAAAGTGATTTTCATGCTTCCAGGGGCTCGGGAAGGTAATTAAATACCATTTGGAGGCATTTAATGTTCGAGCAAAAACGGCTGATTTTCGACAAAAGAGATAACACCCCCCCATTACGTCATGCTTCAGAAATGTGGAAAATGGTCCGTTTTCAAATGTTTTATTTTTGAACGTCAGTTCACATTTGTAGGTGGATCATCAGTGTTAGAGCTAAAATTAGCATGTTTAAAGTGATTTTCATGCTTCCAGGGGCCCAAAACACAAGATTAATGGAATGGTTAAAAGTGCATGAAAATGGCCAATTTACTCGCTCTGAGTTCTCAAAAAGGGTTTCTTCACCCCGGGAAGTGAAATAAATACCATTTGGAGGCATTTAATGTTCGAGCAAAAACGGCTGATTTTCGACAAAAGAGATAACACCCCCCCATTACGTCATGCTTCAGAAATGTGGAAAATGGTCCGTTTTCAAATGTTTTATTTTTGAACGTCAGTTCACATTTGTAGGTGGATCATCAGTGTTAGAGCTAAAATTAGCATGTTTAAAGTGATTTTCATGCTTCCAGGGGCTCGGGAAGTTAATTAAATACCATTTGGAGGCATTTAATGTTCGAGCAAAAACGGCTGATTTTCGACAAAAGAGATAACACCCCCCCATTACGTCATGCTTCAGAAATGTGGAAAATGGTCCGTTTTCAAATGTTTTATTTTTGAACGTCAGTTCACATTTGTAGGTGGATCATCAGTGTTAGAGCTAAAATTAGCATGTTTAAAGTGATTTTCATGCTTCCAGGGGCTCGGGAAGTCAAATGAATACCATTTGGAGGCATTTAATGTTCGAGCAAAAACGGCTGATATTCGACAAAAGAGATAACACCCCCCCATTACGTCATGCTTCAGAAATGTGGAAAATGGTCTTTTTTCAAATGTTTTATTTTTGAACGTCAGTTCACATTTGTAGGTGGATCATCAGTGTTAGAGCTAAAATTAGCTTGTTTAAAGTGATTTTCATGCTTCCAGGGGCCCAAAACACAAGATTTATGGAATGGTTAAAAGTGCATGAAAATGGCCAATTTACTCACTCTGAGTTCTCAAAAAGGGTTTCTTCACCCCGGGAAGTTAATTAAATACCATTTGGAGGCATTTAATGTTCGAGCAAAAACGGCTGATTTTCGACAAAAGAGATAACACCCCCCCATTACGTCATGCTTCAGAAATGTGGAAAATGGTCCGTTTTCAATTGTTTTATTTTTGAACGTCAGTTCACATTTGTAGGTGGATCATCAGTGTTAGAGCTAAAATTAGCATGTTTAAAGTGATTTTCATGCTTCCAGGGGCTCGGGAAGTGAAATAAATACCATTTGGAGGCATTTAATGTTCGAGCAAAAACGGCTGATTTTCGACAAAAGAGATAACACCCCCCCATTACGTCATGCTTCAGAAATGTGGAAAATGGTCCGTTTTCAAATGTTTTATTTTTGAACGTCAGTTCACATTTGTAGGTGGATCATCAGTGTTAGAGCTAAAATTAGCATGTTTAAAGTGATTTTCATGCTTCCAGGGGCTCGGGAAGTTAATTAAATACCATTTGGAGGCATTTAATATTCGAGCAAAAACGGCTGATTTTCGACAAAAGAGATAACACCCCCCCATTACGTCATGCTTCAGAAATGTGGAAAATGGTCCGTTTTCAAATGTTTTATTTTTGAACGTCAGTTCACATTTGTAGGTGGATCATCAGTGTTAGAGCTAAAATTAGCATGTTTAAAGTGATTTTCATGCTTCCAGGGGCCCAAAACACAAGATTTATGGAATGGTTAAAAGTGCATGAAAATGGCCAATTTACTCACTCTGAGTTCTCAAAAAGGGTTTCTTCACCCCGGGAAGTTAATTAAATACCATTTGGAGGCATTTAATGTTCGAGCAAAAACGGCTGATTTTCGACAAAAGAGATAACACCCCCCCATTACGTCATGCTTCAGAAATGTGGAAAATGGTCCGTTTTCAAATGTTTTATTTTTGAACGTCAGTTCACATTTGTAGGTGGATCATCAGTGTTAGAGCTAAAATTAGCATGTTTAAAGTGATTTTCATGCTTCCAGGGGCTCGGGAAGTTAATTAAATACCATTTGGAGGCATTTAATGTTCGAGCAAAAACGGCTGATTTTCGACAAAAGAGATAACACCCCCCCATTACGTCATGCTTCAGAATTGTGGAAAATGGTCCGTTTTCAAATGTTTTATTTTTGAACGTCAGTTCACATTTGTAGGTGGATCATCAGTGTTAGAGCTAAAATTAGCATGTTTAAAGTGATTTTCATGCTTCCAGGGGCCCAAAACACAAGATTTATGGAATGGTTAAAAGTGCATGAAAATGGCCAATTTACTCACTCTGAGTTCTCAAAAAGGGTTTCTTCACCCCGGGAAGTTAATTAAATACCATTTGGAGGCATTTAATGTTCGAGCAAAAACAGCTGATTTTCGACAAAAGAGATAACACCCCCCCATTACGTCATGCTTCAGAAATGTGGAAAATGGTCCGTTTTCAAATGTTTTATTTTTGAACGTCAGTTCACATTTGTAGGTGGATCATCAGTGTTAGAGCTAAAATTAGCATGTTTAAAGTGATTTTCATGCTTCCAGGGGCTCGGGAAGTGAAATAAATACCATTTGGAGGCATTTAATGTTCGAGCAAAAACGGCTGATTTTCGACAAAAGAGATAACACCCCCCCATTACGTCATGCTTCAGAAATGTGGAAAATGGTCAGTTTTCAAATGTTTTATTTTTGAACGTCACTTCACATTTGTAGGTGGATCATCAGTGTTAGAGCTAAAATTAGCATGTTTAAAGTGATTTTCATGCTTCCAGGGGCTCGGGAAGTTAATTAAATACCATTTGGAGGCATTTAATGTTTGAGCAAAAACGGCTGATTTTCGACAAAAGAGATAACCCCCCCCCCCATTACGTCATGCTTCAGAAATGTGGAAAATGGTCCGTTTTCAAATGTTTTATTTTTGAACGTGAGTTCACATTTGTAGGTGGATCATCAGTGTTAGAGCTAAAATTAGCATGTTTAAAGTGATTTTCATGCTTCCAGGGGCCCAAAACACAAGATTTATGGAATGGTTAAAAGTGCATGAAAATGGCCAATTTACTCACTCTGAGCTCTCAAAAAGGGTTTCTTCACCCCGGGAAGTTAATTAAATACCATTTGGAGGCATTTAATGTTCGAGCAAAAACGGCTGATTTTCGACAAAAGAAATAACACCCCTCCATTACGTCATGCTTCAGAAATGTGGAAAATGGTCCGTTTTCAAATGTTTTATTTTTGAACGTCAGTTCACATTTGTAGGTGGATCATCAGTGTTAGAGCTAAAATTAGCATGTTTAAAGTGATTTTCATGCTTCCAGGGGCTCGGGAAGTTAATTAAATACCATTTGGAGGCATTTAATGTTCGAGCAAAAACGGCTGATTTTCGACAAAAGAGATAACACCCCCCCATTACGTCATGCTTCAGAAATGTGGAAAATGGTCCGTTTTCAAATGTTTTATTTTTGAACGTCAGTTCACATTTGTAGGTGGATCATCAGTGTTAGAGCTAAAATTAGCATGTTTAAAGTGATTTTCATGCTTCCAGGGGCTTGGGAAGTTAATTAAATACCATTTGGAGGCATTTAATGTTCGAGCAAAAACGGCTGATTTTCGACAAAAGAGATAACACCCCCCCATTACGTCATGCTTCAGAAATGTGGAAAATGGTCCGTTTTCAAATGTTTTATTTTTGAACGTCAGTTCACATTTGTAGGTGGATCATCAGTGTTAGAGCTAAAATTAGCATGTTTAAAGTGATTTTCATGCTTCCAGGGGCCCAAAACACAAGATTTATGGAATGGTTAAAAGTGCATGAAAATGGCCAATTTACTCACTCTGAGTTCTCAAAAAGGGTTTCTTCACCCCGGGAAGTTAATTAAATACCATTTGGAGGCATTTAATGTTCGAGCAAAAACGGCTGATTTTCGACAAAAGAGATAACACCCCCCCATTACGTCATGCTTCAGAAATGTGGAAAATGGTCCGTTTACAAATGTTTTATTTTTGAACGTCAGTTCACATTTGTAGGTGGATCATCAGTGTTAGAGCTAAAATTAGCATGTTTAAAGTGATGTTCATGCTTCCAGGGGCTCGGGAAGTGAAATAAATACCATTTGGAGGCATTTAATGTTCGAGCAAAAACGGCTGATTTTCGACAAAAGAGATAACACCCCCCCATTACGTCATGCTTCAGAAATGTGGAAAATGGTCCGTTTTCAAATGTTTTATTTTTGAACGTCAGTTCACATTTGTAGGTGGATCATCAGTGTTAGAGCTAAAATTAGCATGTTTAAAGTGATTTTCATGCTTCCAGGGGCCCAAAACACAAGATTTATGGAATGGTTAAAAGTGCATGAAAATGGCCAATTTACTCACTCTGAGTTCTCAAAAAGGGTTTCTTCACCCCGGGAAGTGAAATAAATACCATTTGGAGGCATTTAATGTTCGAGCAAAAACGGCTGATTTTCGACAAAAGAGATAACACCCCCCCATTACGTCATGCTTCAGAAATGTGGAAAATGGTCCGTTTTCAAATGTTTTATTTTTGAACGTCAGTTCACATTTGTAGGTGGATCATCAGTGTTAGAGCTAAAATTAGCATGTTTAAAGTGATTTTCATGCTTCCAGGGGCTCGGGAAGTTAATTAAATACCATTTGGAGGCATTTAATGTTCGAGCAAAAACGGCTGATTTTCGACAAAAGAGATAACACCCCCCCATTACGTCATGCTTCAGAAATGTGGAAAATGATCCGTTTTCAAATGTTTTATTTTTGAACGTCAGTTCACATTTGTAGGTGGATCATCAGTGTTAGAGCTAAAATTAGCATGTTTAAAGTGATTTTCATGCTTCCAGGGGCCCAAAACACAAGATTAATGGAATGGTTAAAAGTGCATGAAAATGGCCAATTTACTCACTCTGAGTTCTCAAAAAGGGTTTCTTCACCCCGGGAAGTGAAATAAATACCATTTGGAGGCATTTAATGTTCGAGCAAAAACGGCTGATTTTCGACAAAAGAGATAACACGCCCCCATTACGTCATGCTTCAGAAATGTGGAAAATGGTCCGTTTTCAAATGTTTTATTTTTGAACGTCAGTTCACATTTGTAGGTGGATCATCAGTGTTAGAGCTAAAATTAGCATGTTTAAAGTGATTTTCATGCTTCCAGGGGCCCAAAACACAAGATTTATGGAATGGTTAAAAGTGCATGAAAATGGCCAATTTACTCACTCTGAGTTCTCAAAAAGGGTTTCTTCACCCCGGGAAGTTAATTAAATACCATTTGGAGGCATTTAATGTTCGAGCAAAAACGGCTGATTTTCGACAAAAGAGATAACACCCCCCCATTACGTCATGCTTCAGAAATGTGGAAAATGGTCCGTTTTCAAATGTTTTATTTTTGAACGTCAGTTCACATTTGTAGGTGGATCATCAGTGTTAGAGCTAAAATTAGCATGTTTAAAGTGATTTTCATGCTTCCAGGGGCTCGGGAAGTTAATTAAATACCATTTGGAGGCATTTAATGTTCGAGCAAAAACGGCTGATTTTCGACAAAAGAGATAACACCCCCCCATTACGTCATGCTTCAGAATTGTGGAAAATGGTCCGTTTTCAAATGTTTTATTTTTGAACGTCAGTTCACATTTGTAGGTGGATCATCAGTGTTAGAGCTAAAATTAGCATGTTTAAAGTGATTTTCATGCTTCCAGGGGCCCAAAACACAAGATTTATGGAATGGTTAAAAGTGCATGAAAATGGCCAATTTACTCACTCTGAGTTCTCAAAAAGGGTTTCTTCACCCCGGGAAGTTAATTAAATACCATTTGGAGGCATTTAATGTTCGAGCAAAAACGGCTGATTTTCGACAAAAGAGATAACACCCCCCCATTACGTCATGCTTCAGAAATGTGGAAAATGGTCCGTTTTCAAATGTTTTATTTTTGAACGTCAGTTCACATTTGTAGGTGGATCATCAGTGTTAGAGCTAAAATTAGCATGTTTAAAGTGATTTTCATGCTTCCAGGGGCTCGGGAAGTGAAATAAATACCATTTGGAGGCATTTAATGTTCGAGCAAAAACGGCTGACTTTCGACAAAAGAGATAACACCCCCCCATTACGTCATGCTTCAGAAATGTGGAAAATGGTCAGTTTTCAAATGTTTTATTTTTGAACGTCACTTCACATTTGTAGGTGGATCATCAGTGTTAGAGCTAAAATTAGCATGTTTAAAGTGATTTTCATGCTTCCAGGGGCTCGGGAAGTTAATTAAATACCATTTGGAGGCATTTAATGTTTGAGCAAAAACGGCTGATTTTCGACAAAAGAGATAACACCCCCCCCCATTACGTCATGCTTCAGAAATGTGGAAAATGGTCCGTTTTCAAATGTTTTATTTTTGAACGTGAGTTCACATTTGTAGGTGGATCATCAGTGTTAGAGCTAAAATTAGCATGTTTAAAGTGATTTTCATGCTTCCAGGGGCCCAAAACACAAGATTTATGGAATGGTTAAAAGTGCATGAAAATGGCCAATTTACTCACTCTGAGCTCTCAAAAAGGGTTTCTTCACCCCGGGAAGTTAATTAAATACCATTTGGAGGCATTTAATGTTCGAGCAAAAACGGCTGATTTTCGACAAAAGAAATAACACCCCTCCATTACGTCATGCTTCAGAAATGTGGAAAATGGTCCGTTTTCAAATGTTTTATTTTTGAACGTCAGTTCACATTTGTAGGTGGATCATCAGTGTTAGAGCTAAAATTAGCATGTTTAAAGTGATTTTCATGCTTCCAGGGGCTCGGGAAGTTAATTAAATACCATTTGGAGGCATTTAATGTTCGAGCAAAAACGGCTGATTTTCGACAAAAGAGATAACACCCCCCCATTACGTCATGCTTCAGAAATGTGGAAAATGGTCCGTTTTCAAATGTTTTATTTTTGAACGTCAGTTCACATTTGTAGGTGGATCATCAGTGTTAGAGCTAAAATTAGCATGTTTAAAGTGATTTTCATGCTTCCAGGGGCTTGGGAAGTTAATTAAATACCATTTGGAGGCATTTAATGTTCGAGCAAAAACGGCTGATTTTCGACAAAAGAGATAACACCCCCCCATTACGTCATGCTTCAGAAATGTGGAAAATGGTCCGTTTTCAAATGTTTTATTTTTGAACGTCAGTTCACATTTGTAGGTGGATCATCAGTGTTAGAGCTAAAATTAGCATGTTTAAAGTGATTTTCATGCTTCCAGGGGCCCAAAACACAAGATTAATGGAATGG